>NW_026652326.1:604404-724530 GCF_009828535.3 Hylobates moloch
TTCTTTCTTTCTTTCTTTCTTTCTTTCTTTCTTTCTTTCTTTCTTTCTTTTTCTTTCTTTCTCTCTCTCTTTCTTTCTTTCTTCTTTCTTTCTTTCTTTTTTTAATAATAGTTGCACAATTCTTTAATGAGATTCAGGCAAAAATCTACTTGCTATTTGTGTTGCAAAGTTCAAAAACTCCATATTGTGTCATCACTTTTGAAAAATGTATGACCTAGAACACTTAGCAAATTCCAGAAACCTTTGAACTCCAGTTTGTTGAATATTGTAGTTTATGTTTTCTCTAAATTGTCCGGAACCATTTGTACCTTGGATTATTAATCTATAACCAAACACAGTTCTGGCTAGGCAAGCCTCCTTTCCCACTAACCAATGATGCCAGGAACATGAGTAAATCTATTATCTTTTCTTTGAATTCTGTCAATATATTTATTTCAGATCTTTACTCTGGCTTCTTTCTCCCTTTATATTTCATGGAAAAACTGTCCAGATAAGATCAGAACTGCTTTGCCATTTATCATCAGCAGCCAAGTCTGACTCAAAAGCCAAGTTCAAAAACATATTTTTTTTCCACACTCAGATGCAAACAGCCAAAAATAAGAGTTGGCCACAGCTGTCTGCCTTTATATTTGAATATGTAAATGTATTATGATCTCTGACTGCCCCATTAGTGGATTCACCTTGTAAATTAATAGACATTCATGGAGACTGTAATACAGGCAAGCTACTGACAGATAATTTCAAGGAATCTAGATTAGTTCCTAGAAGGAAAGAGCCTAGTGTCTACAGAACAGGGCAGTACATTGAGTCAGTGCTCTCACGCCAGGCTCAGAGAGAGCTCTGTGAACCTCCCTTCCTAGCTTCAACTGCCCACTGTGGACAACAATGGTACATATCTCATAAGGGTTCAGTCTGTAATTATTCAATGAATATTTATTGAGTGCCTACTATGTGCTGGCACTTTCATAGACACTGGGATAGTAAGCCATACTATTATAGAGCTGACATTCCCATAGGAGAAAGAGATGTGTGATAGATCAATGGGATTGGATTGAACAATGCCTATATGGCTGGCAAAGTATTGTTTCTAGGTGTGTCTGGGAGGCTGTTGCTAGAGGAGATTGGTATTTGAGTCAGTGTAGAGGTAGACCCCCCCTCAATGTGGGTGGGCACCATCCAATCAGCTGCCAGTGTAACTAGACCAAAGCAGGCAGAGAAAGGTGGGATGTCCTTGCTTGCTGGGTCTTCTGGCTTCCTCTTCTTCCTGTGCTGGATGCTTGCTTCTGCTCCTCCTGCCCTTGGACATTAGACTCCAGATTCTTTGGCCTTTGGACTCTGGTACTTGCACCAGTGGTTTGCTGGGGACTCTCAGGCCTTTAGCCTCAGACTGAAGGCTGCACTGTTGACTTCATTGGTTTTGATTCTTTCGGTCTCGGACCAAGCCACTACCAGTTTTCTCTTTCCCCAGCTTCTAGACAGCTGATTATGTGACTTTGCCTTGTAATCATGTGAGCAAATTCTCCATAATAAATTCCCTTTTATGTATACATATATCCTATTTTTTCTGTCCCTCTGGAAAACCCTAATACAAGACACCAAGAAAATGAACCAATCAGACAATTTCTCATGATGATAACTCTACGCTAAAATTGGGGGAAAAAATGAAGGAAAGAAGAGTGAAGGGGCACTTCAGATGGGTTTTAGATGGGACTTCATGTAGGTTTGCTCTCTGAAGAGTTGACCTTTAAAGTCAGCCACTGACGGGAAGAAAGAGCCAGCCATAGAGAGATCTTGGGGAAGAGAAGTCCACATTGAAGGAACTGCCAAGTCTCATTTATGAAATGAAAAAGGCCACAGCATTGGAACAGAGAGGGTGGGTAAGAGGGGAGTGATAGGAGGTGATGGTGGGAAGGTAGGGAGGGACAAAATCACAACTTTCAAGGCCATGTAAGGAATTGGGCTTTAGTCTAAGCACAATGGAAAATCACTGACAACCTTCAACCTGGGGATAACAGGAACTGATTAGTGACAATGAAGTGCTGCCTCTCAATTTCTCCTATTGAGAAATTTTCAATGAATGAAGATTTTCAACATATAATTCATATGGTGTAGGTACCTAGAAGATAGTGGATCATGATCTGATGCTTCCAAATTATTGGAAACATGAACTTGGGTTGAGAGTATCTACATGTTACCAAGAAGTGCAGGAATCCTTGGTGTTTGTCTAATTTGGAAGAAATAATTCAACCAAGAGACACATAGCAATGGTTAAGTAGCAGAGTTTATTGAAGGAAGACAAAGTACATTCCTAGAGAGGAGTGGAAAAAGCTTTGGACTGTTCTGGCTAGAAAAATAGTATAATAGTAGCAGTGTTATACTTAAAAAGACAGTATACCCTGAAAGACAAGGTGGAGCAGGCTGCTCAAAAGAATGAGCCACAGGCCACTGGAAAGAATGAGCCAACAGCAGTCAGTGCTGGAGCCCTCTCTTTAGGAGAATCTTACATGATTATTCATGAAGGGGCACGAGGAGGTGTCACTTGCAACCATATTTTGGGAGGTCCCTTTGGGTGCGCATGCTCTGTGGTTATATATTACTAGTACACATGTCTCATTAGCATCTAAAATCTCCACCCAGGGGTGTAGTTTTAACTGTTATAATGAGCGAAAGGCTGCTCTAGGGTGAGTTTTTGGAGGAGTGTGCATGCTTATCAGTGGAGAAAATCTCTAGCATGGTTATCTCTGGCTAGGGCCTGATAAGTCCCCTCTAGAGCCAGAGGAGCCCAATCACAAAGCCAGAAGTAGCCAATGTAACCATTGTCTTTTGCTGTCAGTAGGTGGGCATCATCTCAAAGACTTCTATTCCCAAGGGCTCCCTTCCCTGCTCATTTCTGGCTCTCTGCTTACTCTAACATTAACAGACCTTGAAAAATACCTGCATTCAAGATGGTGAAATAAATGCCCCTCAGATGTAGTAACTAATCCATGCTCAGCTTCTGCCAATAATAACTCCCCAAATGCAATGGCTTAAACAAGATCATAGTTTATCCCTCCAAATGGTCCAGCGGCATATGGTACCTCAGTGGTGTCAGGGACACAAACTCATTCTACTGTCTCTCAGCCTGACATGCAGCTTTCTTCTTGATGGTTGAGATAGCTGCCACCCTAATGCCTCCTGCAACATCTATGTTTCACTGAGAGAAACAGGGAAAGGAATTTGAGGAAAGAGAGCACACTCTTTCCATTTTAAAGTTGTGAGGAATAAGTTGCACACATCAGTTCTCATTTCCCATCAACCAGAACCTGGCTGCATAGCCACAACTAGCAGCAAAGGGAATTGGGAAATGTAGGTTTTGGCTGGGGAACAATGTACCAAGATCAAACTTTTCTTATTATAAAAGGATGTTGGAAGGATAAGTTTGATTCTTGCCATAGCTTCCAACCCAGTGCAAAAGTGGCTGTTAAGTTCCTTCAGCCTTTGGAGAACCAGCTTTGTTTAAAAAAAGTTCTCTTTCCAGGGGAAAAATGAGTAGAATACATAATAATAAATAATAATAATAATAACTAATTAATCTTGACATTACTATATATTGATCATGCTTTCCTACACAATCCACAGCTCTGCATCACACAAAAACAGCAGCTTGTTTCTTTAAATTAAAAAAACTGAACAAACAAGTCATTGTTCACCTGCCTCTCTTACCGCCTGCTCTTTGAGCTGTTTTCATAAAAGTGGAGAAAGATTTGTACCGTTTATTTATATTTCCTCATCTGGTACTCTTCTTTGTGATTAGTGGCATGCAATTTTAAGTCAGATATTTGGGATTCAGAGTGTTCTTCTGTATGTGAAGCAAAATAATGATAAATCATGCATTCTTAAATGTGTACCTTTAAAATCATTATCACCATTATAAACATGTTCCTGAAAATTTAACCCATGACTCACTTATTTTGTGATATTCGTATGTGTACAAAGATCATTTTCCTAATCCATTCAAAAAGTTTTGAGTTTTTACTATGTGTGCTTAGTGGATTGACAGTTGGAAGTTACTCTCTGCCTATTTTTGTATCTATAAGATACCAAGAAAATAAGAGTTTTAGCAATTAACCTGTAGTGCAGATGACCAAATAGGATACTAGAGGCCTACAGTTGCATAATGGAAATAGATTGAAGTCAAGAGATCAACATCTTGGCTGTGCTAATGGCTTTCTATATGAGCTTAAATCACTTCCATTCTCTAGTACTCAGGTTCCTCACCTGTAAAGTGAGGGATGGGCCCAGCTTTGCACTGGTCAATGCCTGGCATGGAGTTGCCACTTCCACACTGCTTGCCCATGCAGACATGGCTAATCAATCACAGTTGAATCAAAAGAAGATCTTTTTGTCATCCCCTGAATTCAATGGTTTTTAAGATCTCTTCAAACTTTAGCATGTTAGAATCTGATAAAGTAGAAAACAAAGGAAAACAAAGAAAGGAAAACTTAGGTTGAATTAATACATCCACCTGATATGTGATGATTTGCAATTTGGACTGTTGGCCTCAAATGCTGAACAATAAAGCCTGCTGGCCTTTATTAATTAAAAAAGATGAAGCATAAATTTTGGAAAGAGTGATGTGCTATTTCCTCCACCTTAAAGCCAGAGGATGTAGAGAATATAAATGCAAATTACATGCAAGTATACTTTGGGGACCTTCCTATTTCTTAGAACCGAATTCAGCTTCTGGGGAAATAGAAAAGATGACTCCAAGTCTATATTTCCCAGGAGTTAACTGTAAAAGTTTTCAAGAACCTTATGAAAATTGCCACCTTCCATCACAAAATAAAACTGTTTTTTCATGTTAGCAAGTGACGGCAGACTCTCTACATGAGGATGGAGGGTGAAGCTTTGCAGCTAGGACTCTTACACCTGAGCATTACTTTTTTCTGGTGGTTATTCCTGAGTGTTTCTGTAAACTCCACACTGGCCTGGGTTGAGGTGAGAGGGGATGCTACTGCCCACTGTTTCTGTCTCCTAATTGTGGACAAAACTTTCCTGTAATTCCTCATAGCTCTAAGATGAGGTGGGAAAAATAAACACAGAGAGAGCCAGGGAATAAGCTACCTGGCTTGTTCAGATTGGCAAATTCTCATTGTAAGCAGCTCCTCCTGGCTCCTTATGCCCTGGAAGTACCATCAACTACCTCATCAGAGCTCCCTTCTACCACATGAGGATGCAAGATCAAGGCCAAAGATAGACTGGAGTTTCTGCTTCTGCTGACCCAGGATCTATCTCTCACATTCCTATTGCTGTGGTTTGAATATGTGTGTCCCTCCAAAATTCATCTGTTGGTTGTATTGAGACAGCCAAGTATAAAGGGGTCCCAGGAGAACCTCTGACTGGCCTGTGCACTGGGAGTAGTGTGCACTGGGGTGGAGCCATGGAAGTTCATACCATTTGTAGGGGGCAGGAGCCTGGTCTCTCCTGTTCGGGGGTGGAAACTGGGATTCAATCTGAGAGGCAGGAAGCCCACTAGCAGGACTCTGGTTTTGCTAAGAGTCCTCATTTCCCATTTTTTTTCCTTTTCACCCAAGGCACCCTGCCCTTGTCAACCCTCAAAGTGTCTAAGAGCCTAATTTTTCATGGTCATGGGACTAGGACCCCATTTTTAGCTAAACTAAGGAGAAAGTCCTACGAAAGTATTAAGGAGTGGGGCCTTTTGGGAAATGATAAAGTCATGAAGGTTTCACTCTCATGTTGGGATTAATGTTCTCATAAAGGAAGTTTCAAAGAGCTTCCTGGCCGTTCTGTCCCTTCCACCTTCTAAAGACACAATGTTTGTCCCCTCCAGAGGGTGCAGCAACCAGGTGCCATCACGGAAGCAGAGAGAGAGCCTTTACCAGATATCGAATCTGCTGACACCTTGATCTTGAACCTCCTAGCCTCCAGAACTGTAAGCAATAGGTTTCTATTATTTATACATTACCCAGCCTATGGTATTTTGTTATAGCAACAGAGACAGGCTAAGACATCTGTTTTCTGCTTCCTCTCCCCACGTGAGTGAGGTGAAGAATGCTCACCACTTGCAGAAAGCCTACACATACACACAGGGTCTATATACCCCAGAAAACCCATATATTTAAGACAGATCAAGACTTTCTTAAATAGCAAGAGTAACTATGTGTTACAAGCTGCATTTACAAAAGCTGTAGTTAGGACTGTGCTTGTCAAAGGTTAATGTGAATGAGAATCACCTGAGGATCTAGATAAAATGCAGATTCTGATTCAGTGGGTCTGGGGTGGGGCCTGCTATTCTACATTTTTAATGAAGAAGATCAAGCTATGCAACCCCAAAATATGCTATTTTGGCATAAGAATCTTTTAGGGCTGAAGGCATTTTAGATCTGGAAATCCCTTATCTGTATAAAAGCAAAGACTTTCCCAAAAAACTTAACTGTCATAAGTCCCTCCCTTAGGAGTAATTCTAATATTCTCTTCTTGGAGAGGAAAAGCTGGCACCACACCCAAACAGACATTGTCACAAGACTGTCATATCTCCCATTTATTCTCCTTAGGGTCTATTTATCTTTCCAAAAAGTCACTTGTTTTCCAAAAATGGCCTTTCTCCCTTCTCCCTTGACCTGCTAATTTAGGTGTACAGACCTCCAAATTCTAACTATTCCTTTGAGTTTCTCATCACTAAGTTCTCCCAGGTGTATGTTCTGCACAAGTCAATAACATTTGTATATTTCCTAGGCCAGGCCTGGTGGCTTATGCCTATAATCATAGCACTTTGAGAGGCTAAGGCAGGTGGATTGCTTGAGGCCAGGAATTGGAGAACAGCCTCAGCAATATTGTGAATCCCCATCTCTACAAAAAATACAAAAATCAGCCAGGCATGGTGGTGTCTGCCTGTACTGTAGTCCCAGCTACTCCAGAGGCTAAGGTGGGAAGATCACCCGAGCCCAAGAGGTTGAGGCTGCAGTTAGCCATTGAAGCAGGATATTTCCCTGACACCTTCACAAGACTTGTGATGGGGTGCCTCATTTACTCAGCCCACTGCTGTCAACTCCTTGTGGGATGGAGCACTTGAGCAAACTAGGTGGGAACTGGCACCAGCCAGATCAAACTCCACTCAGACCTGCTGTATTCCAACCCTCATGGGAGGAAGCGTGCAGGTGAGCAGGTGCAGGAGATGGAGTGAGCACTTTCGTATGCCGGCAGGAGTGAGTACTGTGCATGTCCCATGGCAGCATCCATGTGGGGTTCCTGTGACCCCTGAAGCCCCAGAGAGTATGTTACAGTGCTCTTTTTAGCTCTGCCATCCATCCATGGACGGCTTAAGTGTTAACAGCTTGGTGGGCCCACGGCTGCCCTCTGCCAGTGAGGGCAAAGGGCCAGTGTGGCAGTCTTTTGTATCCACACTTGTGGCTCCTGAGCTCTAGTCCAGCATCCAGGAAAAATGAGGTCTCATGAATGAATTGAAGGATGGTAAATGAGGGATTTTATTGCTGAGGAAAGTGGCTCTTAGTGGGAAGGAGAGCTGTAAAGAGGATGAGCGGCGGTAGGTAATCTTCCCCTGAAGTCCAGCCATCTCCAGTTGGATTCTTCTCCAAAGTTACACCATCAAGCTGTCCCTCTGAAGTCAAGCCGCTTCTCTCCGATGGCCAGCCATAGTCTCTGACGTCCAGCTGCTTCTCCTCTCTGCTGGCTCAGTCTGGGGTCTTTATAGGCACAGGATGGGGCAGAGTAGGGCCATGTGTGGCTTAGGAAAAGGCAACATTTAAGCGGGAAAACAGGGAAATAAGCTCTCACTGTGGGCCGCAGTCTCAGGCCTTTTGGCTCAAAGGTGGGGCTTCAGCGGGGACCTGCCCCTGGCTGCCCAGAATTTCTCTGCCTCCTCTCCCTATCACCATGATTGTGCCGCTGCACTCCAGCCTGGGTGACAGAGTGAGACCCTGTCTCAAAATAAATAAATAAATACATAAATAACAATTAAAATTAAATTAAATTAAGCAAAATGTGTATATTTTCTCTTGTATATTATCTGTCTGTTGTTGTTTAATTCACACACCCCCAGTAATTGAACCTAAGAGTGTAGGGGGCAAATTTGTCCTCCCCTACACTAACAAGCTCCCAGGTGATCCTGATACTTCTTATCCAAGAATCACACTTTGAGTAGCTATAACATGTACGCTGATGTGGATCAGGTTATCCAAGGAATAAGGAGCTGCCCGGGTAACCCCTCACTCTCCCACATTTGGTGCCTAGAAAGACCCAGGACCAAGGAAAGAAAGAGCCCATAGCAGTCTATTGTGCACAAAAGTCCCTCACCAGTCTCAAGGTACAAAGAGCTAATATAGGAGGCCAAAACTAAGGGACCAGTCACTGGAGCCACTCAAAAAGCAAGCGCAAAACCCCAGTTCATTGCTCTAGAGGGTGACAGACTGGTGAAGTGTTTTGGAAACGTTAGATGCCAGAATAAGTATGTTTAGCCTGGAGAGGAGAAGGTTAGTGTGTTGGGTTGCCAAATGTAGCAAATAAAAATATGGGACACTCAGTTAAATTTGAATTTCAGATAAACAATGAATACTTTTAGTATAAATATGTCCTGTGCAACATTTGGAATATACTTACACTAAAATGTTGGATTTTTTTTTTTTTTTTGAGACAGAGCTGCTCCGTTGCCCAGACTAGAGTGCAGTGGTGCAATCTTGGTTCACTGCAACCTCCACCTCCTGGGTTCAAGTAATTCTCCTTCCTCAGCCTCCCTAGTAGCTGGGAATACGGGCACATACTGCCACACCCAGCTAATTTTTGTATTTCTAGCAGAAATGGGGTTTGATCATGTTGGTAAGTCTGGTCTTGAACTCCTGACCTCAGGTGATCCACCCACCTCTGCCTCCCAAAGTGCTAGGATTACAGGTGTGAGCCACTACGCCCAGTCAGATTTTTTTAAAATCTGAAATTCAAATTTAACTGGGTGCCCTGTATTTTATAGGGCAACCCTACTTACGTGGGATGTGGGATACCTTCAACTCCTTGAAGGATTGGCACGAAGCAGTCCTCAACTGGGTACAGTGATCAACTGGGAAGCTTTAGCAACAATACTGGGGCCTGGGTCCCACCTGCAGAGACTGTGATAGAAGTGGTCTGAGGTTCACTCTGTCACTGAGGTGTTCAGAAACTCTGCAGGTAATTTGAAGGTTCAACCAAGGTTGACGACTACTGTATTCAACTGACTTAATTCAGAGCTCCACGGTAGTGTTTGAGTCATTGAGGAGCCGCTAGAGACAGGGAGAATTTGGGTCTTCGTGTGAACTGTCAAACAAGAAAAGTCAGCTTCACTCAAGAGGTAATGTGTCTCCTGTCTGAAGTGTGTAAGTAGTAGCTTGATGATTTCTTAAAGGGTTTTTTGTTTTTTTGTTTGTTTTTTTTTTCCTGAGGGAACTCAAGCTTAGAGCGGGGTAGGGAGGTGATTGTTGAAAGGGTGGTGGAGGATTGAAGAGAAGAGTAGGACAAAGTGATTACCATGACATTTCCATCTCTGAAATCCCAGGACTGGTTTTGTGATTACATTAAAAAATAAATGAGTCATAGAATGATACACAAAGATAAGCAAAAGAAAAACAAATGAGTGCATGCAAAAGAAAAAGGGACATTTGTGTAAGGTCTGTAGTCTAGTTAATTGTACTATGCCAACACATTTTCTGGTTTTGGTAATGCACACTAATTACCTGAGATGTCGTCATTAGGGGAAGCTGAGTAATGGGTACACAGGACCTCGTTGTACCATGTTGGTAAGCCTACGATTATTTCAAAGTAGAAAGCTTAAAATAAATTAATTCATCACATCGCATTGAACCATTGCTTTTCCAGGAGGCCTGAGCAATGGATGGTAGCAGGATTGATCTAACAGTGGACAAGAGCTTCCCACTGGGGAGGTGTGGAATCTGTGTGTATTCCTCTCACTCACCGCCCAAGTGGGGACAGCCTCTTCTCAAGGATTCTCCTGGTATCCAGGCAGATGGGGGAACCGCGGCCCTTCCTCAGTGTATGTTTACAAACAGAAACAGGGCCAGTTGGTCGGACTGAAAATAAAGCAACCGGAGCTTTTGAAGCTGTCCGAGTTCCTATCCTAGAAGCGGGCATAAGTCACCATGTTCCAGATTTAATTAGCAATACAATGAACTAATAATAAAAATGAAGACCAATCCTGAGTCAAGATGAGGTAACAGCAGTGCAGTGACTCTGTTTGTGGGTGTGGAGCGTGCGTGTGCGTGTGCGTGTGTGTGTGTGTGTGTATGTGTATTTTTAGATAGTGACTTATTCTGCATGTGGTAATTAGGGCCCCAAGGGGGATGCGAATTTTTTTTCCAGGGTTGGCAAATGGAGGGAGGAGGCGGCTAAAATTCCCACACATCTGGGGCAAACAGATCCTGCACTCCAATTTCCTGTTTCCACTGGTTTCTTGCGGAATTACTTGCTAAGTAAATGACTGTTATAAGACTATGAAGATTCGGTCAATCAAATTAACCCCTTTTGTCCATCGCCTCCCTCCCCCCGCCCCCACCCCAACGGTTCCCTTCATTTGCCTAAACTCGGCGGCTTTTGAAAATGTGTTCAAGCTTGAAGGCCCAGCCTTCCTCACATTGGCCAAGTGTAACCTGAGAGAGAACCCGGAGGCCCCCAATTGTTTTGCTAATCAAGATTATTGCTCCATTGAGATGTGGACGCACAGCCTGGCTGACAAAATTTGTCAGTTTCCCATGAAATAGTTCTGTCAGTTTAGCCTGGGTGCTGGCAACTATTAACATATAAATGAAGTTTCTCTCTGCTCGGCCCCCACCTTCCCTACCCCTCAGCCACCCATCCTAATGGAGGCAGAAAATATAAACACCGCCCCCCCGCCCCCCCCCCCCCAGCTCCCAAACGCTCTGTGTGCTTAAATTAAACCAGCTTCTTTTCTCCGGTGCCTGGAAATCCTGTGGGCCGTGGGGGCTCCAGGGGGGCTGGGAGGAGCTCATTTGCACAAAACTACTTTTAAGGCATGAAACTGCCGGGCCCGAGTCCCCCGCTGACAGCAACAGGCGACTGGCTGGGCCTGCTAGGGGACAAATGGCCCTCTGAATGCCAGGGCAGACCTCCAAGGCAGCCTTCGGAGACAAAGTGGCAACGTGGTACACGGGGTTTGAAAGAGTTATCTGGGCCCAGGGGTCAAACGCCCGCGATCTCTTGCTGGTTTGACCTGCCGAATAGCAGGACTGGGAACAGGTGGGAGCCACTAGGAGTGGCCAGTCGCTGGCTTTTCTCACCCTGGATTCTGGGACAAATGTGGGGCTGGCTGGGCTATGGCCTGGGGTGAGCTCACCTGTCTTCACCTTAAAATGACGACTTCCTTTGCCACAGCCTCGCTTGGGCTCTTAGCTGAGCTAAAAGAAGAAAGGAGATCAAATTCTATCTTCTTGTTTCTCCTGGGATAGAGTTAGGGCTAAAAGTATTTGATATATTATACTGTATTTATATTACTCATATAATAATATATGTGTATATGTATATAACCTGTCAAGCACTCAGGTGAAAATAAATTCACAATGCCAAAATGACATACGTTACAGAAATAATCTCATTTTGGCATAGTAAATTTCTTTTTACCAGAGTGCTTGATACATATACACACAGATATATATGTATATACACACATATACATATTATATATACACATATATGTATACATATAAAATCTCAAGCACTGTGGTAAATTAATATATGAATTTTATGTGTGTGTGTGTGTGTGTGTGTGTGTATGTGTGAATGTGCAAGTCAACACAAGTGAACAATATTAGCTATCTGGTGCTAAATTAGTTATCTGAAAGGAAAGTTCTGCCAGGAGCCTAGTGTGGTCAGAAAGGCACTCACGATGATTCTGGTAATTGGTTCAATGGGCTTTGCAAGGTTGAGACTTCTGCCAGGGATCCTTCAATCATGTTTTGTTTCAGCTATGTGGTAAACTGATGCTTTCGTGGCCCCCAGAGACAGGGACATGAGTGAGCCTCCCCACCCCCACCTCCGAATTGCTTCTCTTTTCCAATCTTGTGTCTCTTGAAGCCTGATAGGAAAAGACACCTGGGGTAAAGGATCCCCCAAGGACTTCCTAGTCAGAAAAGCCTCAGTTGAAATGTTTTCCTGAAGTCAGAGCATGTAGCTCTTAGCCAGACTCTTCAGATTTGGTCTTGGAATCAAAGAATATTTTTAGTTTATTTGATGTGACTTTGAAATTTTCATCCTGAGAATGTAAAGGAGTAATCTCCAGGTGTTTTCACCATGAAATCTGTAGAAATTAGCCTTTCAGTAAATACAATTTAATGGTTAAAAGCTGTGGAATCAGACTGTCTGGATTCCTAGCTGTGTGACGTTGGGAACTTATTTAACATCTCTGTGCCTTACTTTCTTCCTCGATAAAATAAGCAAAGGAGAGTGACCTTATTATTTTTAGGGGAAGAGGAATACACTGTATTATGTTTATAAAGTGCTTAGATAGTGTCTGCATTTAGTAAGTGCTTTGTGTTTGTCAAATAACACAGTAGGAAGAATTCAGTGCCATTTCTTTTATTCACTGATTTAGTTGATCATCACTTTATTTATGAACAGCAAGGAAGTTTTCATTTCTGGGTAGTGATCCAAGATTATTTTCAAAATAAATATATTAAGTTAAATATAAAGTCAATTTCAAGAAAGATACCAAATAAATTATAGTGTGGGGGACTGTGAGTATGGTAAAACATAAAGATGGTAGTTGAATGCCTGAAGTTTGAAAAACACTGTTATATACATGATTAGATTTGGGGAGAAATCTCAGGTGTGTATTCCAAAGAACTGAGGAATGCAATGTCATTCTTTAATTCTCTGTTAGCATTGTCCCATACTTTGAATTTTTATGTGAGACTTGGGATTAGGCTTTGTTATGTGACTGAATTGTATCCCCACAACCACCACCAAAATTCATTGTGTTGAAGCCCTAATCCCCAATATAACTGCATTTGGAGAAAGGGCCTTTAAGGAGATAATTAAGGTCAAATGAGGTCATCAGGGTAGATCTCTGATCCAGTAGGTCTGGTGTCCTTATAAGAAAAAGGAGAAAAATACCAGGAATATGAGCCCACAGGGACTAGGCTATTCTAGGCAGCCATCTGAAACCCAAGAAGAGAGGCTTCAGGGAGAAATCAACCCTGCAGACAGCTTGATCTTGGACTTCCAGCCCACAGAACTATGGGAAAATAAATTTCTGTGGTTTAATTCACCCAGAATGTGGTATTTTGTTATGACAGACCTAGCAGAATAATACAGGCTTATATGGGCCAAAGGAAGAGATTTTGTCCGCGAGTTCTTTCTCTCTATAGTTAGGAGTAATTCAAACTAAACAAAAACAAAACAAATGATTGTGTGTCAGAAATAACCACACAATTGCCAATCCTCTTCAATGAACTAAATGTTTGTCCCCCTCCCTCATTCATATGTTGAAACTCTAATCTCAACATGATGGCATTTAAAGGTAATTAGGGGGATAATTAAATCATGAGAGGTAATTAGGTCATAAGGGTGGAGCCCACATGAATGGAATTAGTGCCCTTCTAAGAGGAGACTGGAGAGCTGCTAACTCTCTTTTCTCTATGTGTGGAAACTAGGAGAAGTTGACTGTCTGCAACCTGGAAGCAAGCCCTCACCAGAAGCTGACCACGCTTGCACCCTGATCTCAAACTTCCAGCCTCCAAAACTGTGAGAATAAATATCTGTTGTTTAAAAGCCACCCAGTCTATGGTACTCTGTTACAGCAGCTCAAACTGACTGAGACCCTCTTTAACAATGACAATAAAACTAAGAATGGCTAAAATGTACTGAGTGCTGACTAGATTGGACACCGGCAGTGCCACACACACCACATAAATGATGTCACCTGATTGTCAAAACAGATCTAGGGAGGAAAATTCTAGAGGCATGAAAACTGCAGCTTGGTTCTCAGGAAGGAAGTGCAGAAGTCATCAAGTCTTTCTGCCCTTAAAACCAGAGCTCTCAACCCCCGTGGCATTCTGCTGGCAAAATTCTCCAAACTAAAGAGGCTTCATGAGAGATGCTTAGCGGGAGCCAGGAGAGCAGCCTAATCCCACAGGGAGGACACGCAAGCCTGCTGGAAGGCTGAGGGGTTCAGGGAAGGCTGCCTCAGCCCTCCTTCGGGCCACACGTTCCCGACCTGGATTATTTCCTAAAATGGTTTCATTTTACAAATGAGCATGAGACTCCGCTGGAAGCAGCCAACATTGGCAGAGATTAAATAATTAGCATTTCAAAGTGTTCATTTTCATTTTCCTCTTTGCCAGGGTGAGAACCACTAAGGGACAAAAATGAGCTCCTTTTTTCCAGTCTCAGCCCAGGAGGGATCTTCACAGAGAAAGCAAGCCCAGCCCATCCCTGTAGCTGGCTCCCTGGTGCCCATTCTGGAAGGCTGGACCCATCCTGACCTGTCCCTGCCTCAAGCACTGCCTGGTGAGGGATGGCTTACCAACACTGTGACTCAGTCCTTCCAACATGCCCAACAGGTCAATTCTGGGATATTCCTTACAGGAATTAATGACAGCACATTGCTGGTAATGTTGGCATTTGCAGATTACATTTAAATTTAAAAATTCCTTTTATGGGGTTTAAGAATAGAGCCAAGACACCCATGCAATAAAGAGAGGAGGAGTCTTTGCCTGGTCTCATGGAGAAGCTGGAGCTGCATTGTTGGGTACAGTGGCCAGTGGCGACACCTGGCTTTTGAACCCTTGCACAGTGGCAAGGACACATTGAGATGTGCCCTAGGTGCAGGATACACACAGGATTTCAAAGACTGAGTATAAAAAAAAGAAGACAAAATATCTCATTAATATGTTTATATTGGTTGCATGTGGAAGTGATAACAGTTGGATATATAGTTGACCTTTGAACAATATGGGTTTGAACTGCACAGGTCTGCTTATAAGTGAATTTTCTTCTGCCTCTGCCACCCCTGAGACAGCAAGACCAACCCTCCACTTCCTCCTCCTCCTCCTCATCCTGCTCAACATGAAGATGATGAAGATCAAGACCTTCACGATGATCTACTTCCACTTAATGAATAGTAAATATATTTTCTCTTCCTTGTGATTTTCTTAATAACATTTTCTTTCCTCTAGCTTATTTTGTTGTAAGGATACAGTGGTATATAATATTTGTAACATACAAAATATGTGTTAACCAACTCTGCTGTCAGTAAGGCTTCTGATCAACAGTATGCTAACATTTTTGGACAGTAGTTAAGTTCGGGCAGAGTCGAAAGTTATAGGCAGATTCCTGATTGTGTGGGGCATTGGCATCCCTAACCTCTGCACTGTTCAAGGGTAAACTGCATTAGCTGAAATAAAGCATATTCTTAAAATGAACTCCACCTGTTCCTTTCTGCTTTTGTAAATGTAGGTACTCTAAAGGCTTTTCCCATTGCTCTAAATCCTTCTCCCTCATTCATCAGCTTATTTCACTTGTCACCATCTGAAATCCTGTTCTTCATGTATCTGTTTGCTCTTAGGTTTCTGTTTCTCCTTCTGAAATATAAGGTCCCTGAAGGCAGGGGCTCTGTCTGCCTACCTAACTGGCTGCTTTACTTCCAGTATGCAGGGCCAGGCACAAGTTAGGCACTCAATAAGAGTTTTTTAGATTGCATGAAGGAAGAAAGGGAGCTTAGGTAGAAGTTACTATTCTAAAGCACCTCTGGGCACCAAGTAGAATGGACCACTTTATTGCTTGCACTTGAGGCCACTATATGCAAAAACCTTTCACTGACCCTATGACATTTTAGGGCACTTATATGATTACCTGTCAATCTTCTTCTACTGGACACTAAGCTCCTTGATAGCAAGAATCTTATTATAGTTACTTTTTTATTCCCAGGCACATAGGAAGTATCCGGTAAATGTCTAATAAATAAATCAACCATTGAAACTTTACCATAGAAGTCTAAAATGATGTAACTTTCTCAATAAGAGAGCATTCTAGCCTCAGTTGAGTAATGTTGGTTTTCTTTCTCCCTGCTCTGTCTGATCATCTTAATGGTCCTTCTTTTCACGACAAGGAAACAGCTGAATTTCACCAGTAAGATATGGGTTTGACGCGCCAGCTGGATGTGATAACACAATAACCCAAATTACTGTTTATATAGTGCTTTATATTTGGCTAGGTGCTTTCATGTACTCTATCATGTCATTTGGCCCTCAAAACTACTTTGTGAAGTGGGAGGAGCAGAGATTAGAATTGCAATTTACAAACGAAGAAATAGGATTACAGACATTGCCCACATTGGCTTGCCCAGAGACACTGGGAGAGATAAATTCTAAGCCCAGGACCTTAGATTCCTCCTTCAGTGCTTTTTCTGGGTACTTCTGACTAGAATCCAATAGACCACTCACTCTCTAACAAGCGTAAGGCAGCAAAGTTTCTTCCTCTTAGCTCATCTCTGCCCAAAAGGCTTCAATGACTTCCTGCGATTTGTAACATATAATCCAAACTACTTCTCCCAGCAAGGAAAGCTTTCTGCAGTCTTATCTTTCCGGTCTTATTTTTGGATAGTAATCCCTTCCAACTCAGAGTCATGCGCCCAGGTACATAAACCTTCAGATATCAGCTTTCTTGGGTATGCCTTGGACTTCCCCACCAGCAGTCATTACAGCAAATAAAGAATTTAATAAACACAGAGCTAGCTTAGCAGTAAACAGCAGTTTATTACTCAAATCAGCCTCCCCAGTAGCTCAGAGGCTAGGGTTTTTAAGGATAATTTGGCATGCAGGGTGATGCTGATTGGTTGGGGATGAAATTGCAGAGGTGTGGAAAATGGTCCTCCTGCGCTGAGTGTGCCTCTGGTTGGGGACCACAAGACTGGTTGAGTCATGAGTCAAGGTCCAGGTGGAGTTGGTTACGAGAACACAAAAGTCTGCAAAACACCTCAAAAGACCAATCTCAGATTCTACAATAGTGATGTTATCTATAGGAGCAATTGGGGAGGTCACAAACCTCGTGACCCTGGCCACATGACTCCCAAGCCCCAAGGAATTATAGAAAAGAAAACGAGGGACTAATATCTGGTTATCATTTAACTATGCTTATTTTTAGCAGAATTTAGGCTCCTCCCATAATCCTAATCTCATGGCCTTCTTTAGTTTTACAAAGATAACTTCTGTCCCTGAGCAAGGAGGGGGTTAGTTTTAGGGAGGGACTGTTATTACCCCTGCTTCAAAGTTAAACTGTAAACTAAATTTCTCCCATGGTACGCCCAGGAACAAGTGAGGACAGCCAACCTGTGAGGCTAGAAGCAAGGTAGACTCAGCCATGCTCGACTTCTCTCATGTCATAATCTTTGAAAGGCAGTTTCAGTGCCTCATTGATACTTTGATGGTCCATCTCCAAATCACCTGCTCACCATCTCACAGAGCATTTATTTTATCTGTAGTGAGCATTTGTGGTGATACATGCTAGTAACACTACATGTATTCACATCTCCAAGGAGGAGCTTCCAATTTCCTACAAGACCACAGTCACTGTCAAGGTTGCATAATTCAGGGGTGGATACTTCACTTAAGTGTATACATTCACAATGTTTGAACAGGAAAAGAGTCTCTGTAACAGCTGCCTCAGGAAACGTGACAATGAGGAGCCAAAGTCAGTGAATAAGGAAGAAGCCACACAAAGGTATAAGGGATGGAAATGCCTCGTTAGTTTCAAATCTGTGGCTTCAGCAGTTTTTGCAGCCAAGCTGCTGAGCTGTGCTTCCAGAGTGTATTAAATAAGACACAGGCTTGGCTATCATAACATGAAAGTCCTAGAGCTCTGACCAACCAGTGGATTGGTGCCCCTTCAAATAAGTGTTCTTCCTGGTCCAATCAGCTGTGGCAGGAGCATCTGGTATGCAGGCTGTGTTTATGTTAAAGAGGAGTAGGATGGTTCCTTGGTACCTGTCTGTTTCTAGGGCTGGTGTGCGCAATGCATCTTAGCTTTGAATGCCAAAGCCTCTCTGTACTATCGGGTGGAGGGAAGGGCACTGGTTCTTAGAGAATGAATTTTGAAATTAATATCTGACCAACCTACCAAAGGCAAAGTGAACTCATTGTCTCTGCCACTAGAATGGCTGAAAGCTATTCAGAATTCAAAAGCAAAGGCATTTAGAAGACCACAGGCTCATAGAATGGGGTCTGTGTCCCTTCTCCCCATGAACGCACCAGGTCTGAAAGTTTGAATAATGCACAAAGAACTCTAAGCAACAAATGAAGAGTCAGACTGGATGATGGTCCACACGTACACCTTAAAAACTTTTAAATATGCAGATTCTCCAAGATTCTGTACCAGCAGATTCTCATTCCAGCATATCTCCTGCATGGTAGTGCTGCTGGAAAATGTATCCCAGGTGGTATTCCTCCAGCCTGCTTGCTTTTCCTTGTCAAATGTTGCCAGTATTCTTATTTCTAGCACAGGGAAGAGATTGTATTTGTGACAGGCCTATCCTCAGAATTAGTCATATTTTTTTGAGCAGTAGAAGATGGATTCCAGTCTAGGCACGGTAGTTGATGCCTGTAATCCCAACACTTTGGGAGGCTGAGGTGGGAGGATTGCTTGCAGTCAGGAGTTTGAAACCAGCCTGGGCAAAATAGCAAGACCCCCATTTCTACCAACAAAAAAAATTTCAGAGAAATCAGACCCCAAAAAAAGGATATCTGCATCTGTATCTATATCTGTATTTAGAATAGAACAGGCAACAAGCAACAGATAAAACCAAAAAGACTCACGAATTACAGCCAGTAAGAAACGATCAGAACCACGCCTCATAGTTTCTTACCCATTTATTGAGAATTTTTTAAAAAGTCATTACAGGCATATTATTTCACTGGGCATAATATATAGGCATAAACCAAAATATGTGGTCCCTGGTCTCAAATTATTTTTTTAGTATGGTATTAAATTGCTTATTTGTGGGTGTTCCATAGGCTCCTCAATTCAATCCCCCAAGAAATGAGCTCATTACCTCCCCACTCCCTCAACCTGCTTCTCTCCAATCTCTCTCTAAATTGTGCCCCATCCACCCGGACACCTGAGCCAAAACACTTCTAGCCATCCTTGATTTCTCCTGTTGATTCTGCCTTCCAAACTTCTCTCAAGTCTGCCCGCTCCCCTGAATTCTTGTCTAAGCTGTCATTGTCACTTGCATACTGCATGGCTCTTCAAAAGTGTGTCCTTATAGCCACTTTTGAGCCTTGCTGATCCATGCTCTAGGCCAGGGGTCCCCACCCTCCCCACAAGCCTCCACAAAGTACCAGTCTGTGGCCTGTGAGGAAGTGGGCCACCCAGCAGGAGGTGAGTGGCAGGCGAGTGCGTGAAGCTTCATCTGTATTTACAGCCACTCCCCATCACTCTCATTACCACCTGAGCCCCACCTCCTGTCAGATCAGCAGGCATTAGATTCTCAAAGGAGTGCAAACCTTATTGTGAACTGTGCATGCAAGGGATCTAGGCTGTACACTCCTTATGAGAATCCAATGCCTGATGATCTGTCACTGTCTCCCATCATACCCAGGGACCATCGAGTTGCAGGAAAACAAGCTCAGGGCTCCCACTGATTCTACATTATGGTGAGTTGTATAATTATTTCATTACATATTACAATATAATAATAATAGAAATAAAATGCACAATAAATGTAATGCACTGTAATCATCCCAAAACCATTCCCCCCACCTCCAGGTCCATGGAAAAATTGTCTTCCACAAAACTTGTCCCTGGTGCCAAAAAGGGGGACTGCTGTTGTAGGCTACTCCCAGAATCATTATTTCCCCCCAGCTACATTGAGGTATACCTGCACACAGTAAACTGCAAGGATGCAAAGTACACAGCTTAGTAAATTGTGATGTATGTTACATATCCAGGCAACCGTGAATCAAGATAATCACCACCAAAATTTATTTTGACTCCTTTGTGATTACTCCTTCCAACTCCTTTCCCTCCTGCAAATCCCAGGCAGCCTAGGATTTCTGCATTCTGCCCCTGTGGATAAGTGTGTATTTCCCAGAATTTTATATAAATGAATCATACATTATATACTCATTTATATCTGGCTTCTTTCACTCAGCATAACTATTTTGAGATTTATCCATGTCCCCTTATGTGTCAATAGTTTCACTGCTATTGTTGTTTTTTCATTTCTTAGAAGTATTCCATTGTATGGGTATACAATTGATTTATTGGTTTGCCAGCTCATGAAGGTTCGGGTTACTTCCAGTTTTTTTTTTTAACCTATTACAAATAAAGCTTCTATGACAATTTATGAACAAGGGATTGTTTTAACATAGGGATCCAGTTCTCTCAGACAAACACTTAGAAGGGAGATGGCTGGAGCATATGATAGCTATACCCTTAAGTTTTTAAGAAACTGCCAAACTGTTTTCCATAGCTGTTGTACCATTTTACAGAGCCAGTCACAGAATATAAAAGCTACAGTTGCTGACTTTCTGGGCTCCTGCCTGCTGCCCCAAGCTCATCTTCCTACTGTTCAGTAGCATCTTTTCTCTCCAGCTGAGCAGTCACTGATGTGGCCCATTTTCACTCTGTTAAATAGTGATGGAATCCCTAACTTTGCCTTGACATTGTGCTCAGGGCTGTCAGGAAAGTCATGGACAGAGCCTCTACCCTCCTAGGACATTAGAGACATATACACAGCGATTAATCCTGCCCACAGGTGGGAGAGCCGTGACGGCACTACAAAGGAAAAGAGTCCAGGAAACGTAGGTCCTTTGGGGCAGTTGTGGTCTGAGAACATTTTCTGGAGAAGTTAACCATCACTGGCCTTTAAAGATGCCTGATGTTCGGAAGAAATTATGTCCATCTTTTTTTTCCATTCATGCCATATCCTATTTTCAAGACCAGCCTCATAGCTGACCTCTCTTAGAATAATGTGATGACTAAAAGTGTGTGCTCTGGGCTCCGACTACTTGGGTTCAAATCTCAGCTCCACTGCTGTCTAGCTGTGTGATGCTGAGAAAGTTACTTAGCCCTTCTGTGTCTCAGTCTTCTCCTCTTTGAAGCCAAGATAGTAATAAGTGCCACATTGTGTTATTGAGAGAATAAGATAACACATGGAGCATGTTTAGAACAGTATATAATGCACAATCAGCTCTCAATACACATTGGATAGTGATTACTATCACCACTCCCTCAGCCATGACTCTTTTGTGCTGAAGTTGTTCAGCGGAGATCACCTACCTTGCTTTTTCATTTTGCAGGCATAACAGTCTCCCTGTGAGAACTCTTCTTGGAATCTCGCTTCTCTTTTTATCAAGCCCTCTTTGCACTCTGCGGGGTGCTGTGTTTATAAATCCTCTGTATATATCTTTACCTAATCATTCCCATTGTCAGGAATCTTTCAGTGATAAGTATCATAATACATAATTCAAATTTGCTTTATCAATAAAAACATTTTCTGGCTTTGTAACAAAGAGTCCATATTTGAGACTGGGTTCATGTGAGATTTGATTTGCCAGCTCAATCTTAGCTTCAAGAACTTAGTTTCTGGTTTTTTTCCATTCTACTTTCTTGGGTGTCAGTTTCATCCTAAGGATGGTGGGAAAGAAAAACAAAAATTATTGCAAAACTAGTTAAAGGAGTAAAGAAGACTTTATTCACGAGTATTGCAGTAGTGGGGAGAGATCAGGCTCAAATTTGAGTACAACAAGGACAAGTGGAGATTTATAGCCAAGGAACAGGATGAGGGTGTCAGTGGATTGGAAATTGCTAAGAGGAGAGGCATCAGGGTTAGGGGATTCTTGCTAAACTGGCCTAACAAGATTCTTGCTAATGGCAGGCCAGAGATTTATACATTGAAAGTGAAGGTTGAGAAACTTGATATCAAGGATGATGCCATATCAAGGGTGGGAAGTAATTTAGCAGGATTCTTACCAAAACTCAGCCAGGCAGGCCAAAGACAAGCCAGGGGTCAAGGTCAAGGCCTAAGTGAAAAGAGAGCTCAGAGGAGCTTGACTAAAGTTGGGTCACAGGGAGTCTTTGCAAGTAGCTCCTCTTGTGGTTTAAAATGGCTGCTGGCACCTCCTTAGTCCATGCGTTCCTTAATCAAAGCCAGCAGCAAAACCAGGAACAACTTTTTCCTTAATTCCCAGGAAAAAGTCCAAAGAATCACTTATGTCAGATCAGCTTATTCACGCATGAACCTCTGGACTAGGAGGTTGGCTGTGCTGGTTTGTTTAGCATTGTCACTTGATCCACTCCCAGAGCCAGGAAAGGAAGTGATAGCATCTAAGTTGTGAAGCTCCCAAACAAAACTTGGGCCCAGGCGCGTCCCTAAATATGTGGGGAACCCAGGAAAGAGTATAAATAGAGGCCCACCTTCCATATGTATAAAGATTTTTAAGTCATCAATTAAACTAACAAACAGTTTAATAAAATATGTTCTACCTGCCCTGGGTTGCCAGATTAAAAAGACTTCCTAAATTTTTAGTTGTTTAATCTGGCAACCCCACTTCTACCTTGAAAAATGCCTTCATAGTGACAACACATTGAAGAATAAGGGTGAAGCTGCCTGTGAGTCCCTCTGATGTCACCCAGGAGAGCACAAAGAGAAGCAGGGAAGGGGTTCTCCTTACTCCTGGGAATAATATTTTGTTATGCCAAAACCTACCACATCCTTCCTATCTGGAAAGAAGATGTGTGCAATTTGTCTTTTATGTTACCTAAAAGCTTCCATCATTGAGTTCTTCCCGCTGTCCACAGCACTGTCTTTCTCTGACTTCAACAGTGGGACACCCTCAGATGTTCCTGGCATTCAGGCCCATCTGCATGTTGTTTTGAGGAAACATGGCTGGGGAGGTGGAGAAGCACTTCCCTGGGGCCTGAACTGTGTTAGCCACAGAAGCAGATGTTTGGGTTATAAGTCGTGCTGTGCCAGGGCTAAGCACCAGATCCACATGATAGAGGCAGCTATGTATTCTGTCATAAGTGTTTTCTTATGCATATGTTTGTGATATGTAGAACTCTCTCAAGCTGGGGGCACCAGCCAGAGGCCCTTTGTGTCAGGTCTAAGGACAGCACTGGGATTCTTCATTCTAGACTTACATACAGCAAGACCGCATTTCCTAACCTCTTTGGGCCATGTGATTGAGTTATGGCTAGTGAATGTTGGCTACTTCTTGCCCTGACCCATGAAAATCTCCCACAAAATTCTTTGCACTGTCTTTTTCCCCATTCACTGGATAGATGGAAAAGATTCTAAAACCCTAGTGGAGAATAGAATCACAGATGGAATAACTTCAATCCCTGAATGACTGCCTGGAGCAGAGCCTCCCTTCAACTTCCACCTCCAACTGGATTTTACCCAAGCAAGAAATCTCTGTGATGTCAAGCTGCTGAGCTATTGGTTTTTCTCTGTTAAGCAAATCGTACTACCTTAACTTGTGCAAGGGATGGTGCGAAGAAGGATAGAGAGAATGTTTGCTGCTGTGGCAACTAATAAGCTAATATCTACCATGATTACCTCCAAACAGCTCTTAGGCATATAGCAATAATAGTCAAGTGACACCTATTACCTACATTTCTGGCTGTGTCGCCAGAGGTCTTTTCACATTACAAAATCCGGAACCATTTAACCTAGAGTCTACATGGTTTATGTAATGTACCTAACGTGGCACTCTGCTCATGTGACTTAGAGCATTCGCATGCAGAGAATTCAGGACCTGGAGTTGATTTTCCAATGCTTGGAGGTCATATTCTTATCAA
The DNA here is from genome assembly GCF_009828535.3 of Hylobates moloch. Lineage (NCBI taxonomy): Eukaryota > Metazoa > Chordata > Mammalia > Primates > Hylobatidae > Hylobates > Hylobates moloch. The sequence continues at coordinate 628,216 of NW_026652326.1, forward strand.
TATGATTTTAAGCTATGAACTGAAAAACCAATCATGTAATATATGGCTATAAAAATGTCAGTATGTGCCCACAGTTAAGAGCTGGTAGGAAACACAGCCTGTTGTCAAAGACTTAACCAGGCAAGCAGCCTCTCTTTTTAAGGGCAAACACACAGAAGTTTTCGTCCATTTCCACAGTCTCAATAAACTGTATTTGAAATGACCTCCAATGCACTATTGTTTGGAGTGAGGGTGTGGGGAGGTGAGGGTTTCCTCAAAAGTTCCTGAAGATGGAGTTTTAAAATGCATAGACTGAACTCAATGGTGGTGGGGAGCATCAGGGGTGAGAGGGTTATGGAGTTTCTTTGACCAGAGGACAATATCAAAGGAGGGCATAATGCAGAATGGTAAACAATCTTGGGAAATCTGTAATAATTTAAAAAGAAACATGTAGGGTCGGGCATTTCAAAGAGAAGTATCAAAGTGTCGAATAAGAATAAATTTATAAAGCCAATACAGATTGATTGGTCCCACTTGTGGGGATTCCAATCTTCTTTAAATGCAGTAAAGTCTTTTCCTGTGTTTGAGATCACGATGGCCACTCAGTGCGCTATCGTCCCCTAACACAGCATGGGGATTTAACATTGCCCAACAACCTGGAGTCAGGTCCTGCCAGGAGAGCCTGAAGTAAAAAGAGAGGCACAATTGCCAATTCTGTTTTAAATCAAGCTTGAGAGTCTTGTTGTGTGTCTAAAACGTTCAGCAAAGAGTTAAACAAGAAACTATAAAATATGATAGAAACAATATGAGATCTAACATCTCAACAGTTGCCAAAACTAGCAAATAATCAAAATCTGACCACAAAACCTCTCCAGATCCATAATGGCACCAAAACCAGCTTAAGAACAAAGCTGCCCAATATATTTTTTAAATCCCTCTCATCTCCACTCATCTCCTGACCAAATGTTGGCAAAGAATTGGCTTGCAGAATTTTGAGTTGTAAAAGGGTTCAGAGATTAACTGGAGCAATAATTCTGAAATTGGGGGAGGAAAGGTACCACCCCCTGGGAGATGGGCGCATATCAGAATCAGGGAAGTGGATATTTAAGGGAATATTTATTGCTGTAATTGTATACTAGAGGTAGGAAAGAATTTTGTTTTCCTAGAAGACACACAAAGAAACACTATGAAAATACCCTTAACTGATGGAGAAATGAGACATCCTCCCTGCCAACCAGGAAGATTCTAATGGAGGTGAAAGAAAGGATGTGTGAGGTGTTAAAGTTATTAAAAGGGGATGTTGTTTATAAGTTCATGAAGGTGAAAAAGCGTGACCTTTTTCTCTACATATTTAACAATTCATTCACCATTTCATTCAATTCAGCAAATTATGATTAAACATCGACTGCATACCAAAGAGTGTGGAAATATTGAGAAAGCAGGGTTAAATAAGCCTACCCTATTCCAGTGTGTAGATTCACACAAACAGAAAATGGACAACACAAGTTTAGTTTTATAGAGATGTGCAAGTTATCATAGAAGAGACAAACTCTAGCCATAGGGTATAACTAGTGAAGGCTTTTCTGAGAAAATGATACCTCCCTACCACCATCATCACCAACTCCAAGGTCATTATCGTATTTGTTATGAGCTGGGCAGTAAATATCTAAAGAGAGAGGAAAAGTCAAAACTTTGTGGTATGCAGCCTCCCAAAGGGCCCCCAACGAACCTGGTCTCCTGTTACTGTATAATCCTCTGCCCTTGGGTGAGGCCTGAATCTAGTGATTCATTTCCAAAGGAAAGAACACAAACACAGCAAAAGTGATGAGATGTTACTTAGATTGTGTTACAAAAAGAATCAGGCTCTCACGTCTCTTTCTGGGTCTCTTTCTCTCTATCTATCTCTGTCTCTCTCAAAGCTCTTGCTCTAGAAGAAGCAAGTTACCATGTTGTCAGTAGCTCCGTGTTGTCAGGCTCACATCCCAAAGCCCTACCAACAGCCAGCAAGGACGGGGACCTGCCTGTGGGGATTTTCCCCCAGTCCCACTTTGAGACCCTGATGCACAGACACAAGCTCAGGTGTGTCCAGATTCTTGGCACTCCCACCTCACAATTGTGAGGTTATAAATGTTTGCTGCATGAAGACACAATATTTTGGTGTAATTTGTTACATCGAGATAGACAACAGACTCCTAACAAACACTGTAAAGACAAAAAACTGACAATAAGTACCTGTATGAATCACTGGAACTTACATTCTTTGGGATACATTAGACAATTCAAGATCCTAATAAAATTCCACCAATGCCTGGCTTTAAAAGAGAAGGGTGGTAACCAGGGGTTTGGGGGGTGAGGAAAATGGGGAGTGAGGAAAATGGTCAAAGAGCACAAACTTTCAGTTATAAGATGAATATGTTCCAGAGACCTAATGTATAATGTGGTGACTATAGTTGATAACGTTATATTGTATACTTGAAATTAGCTAAGAGAGCAAACCTTAAGTAGTCCCATCTCTCTCTCTCTCTCTCAAACACACACACACACACGGTAACTCTATAATGTGATGAATATGTTAATTAGCTTGAGTGTAGTAATCATTTCACAACGTATATATATATATATAAACACATCATATTGTATACCTTAAATATATACAATTTTTATTTGTCACTTATGCCTCAGTAAAGCTAACGGGGAGGGAAGAGCGAGTGTCCATGTACCCCCCAACCCTGTCTCCCCATCTCAGTACCTAAAGCAGCTCCTCTGAGATAAGGTAGCATATTCTCCTCTCAGAAGAAGGTCTGTAAATGGCAGAACACTATGCAGGGAAGGGCTTCTTCTAGACTTTTTCATTATATTTTACATTTTATTGCTGGAAATATTTTCTTCTTTGCATTAAAAGATTTCAAAATTTTCCCCCAGGCATATATTTAAAGTCTCCATCCACCCTAACTTTCTTTCCAAGAGGTTATTATCATTTGTCATTTACTAAATGTTTTCCTCCCCGAGGCGTCCTCTCCAGGGACAATGAGATGTCAGGGCTCCTGTATTTCTGAAGGGCTTTCCCCGTCCACACCTTTCTTTTTTTTTGTTGTTCTTTTGAGACGAAGTCTCTCTCTGTCGCCCAGGCTGGAGTGCAGTGGCGCAATCTCGGCTCACTGCAAGCTCTGCCTCCCGGGTTCACGCCATTCTCCTGCCTCAGCCTCTCCGAGTAGCTACAGGTACCCGCGACTGGAGCAAACAACAAATAGTCAAAAGCTCCATGAAGAGGAACTGGCAGGAACTGAGCCTGGGCTGGACTGAATGCTAACTTTCAATCTGGTCTGGAAAAAGGATTTGGATAGGAAAATTAATTGTAAAAATGAGTAAATTGTCTATCATCTCCAGGCTGAGTGAAATAATAGTGTTCTGGAATTACATCATGATTAATAGAGGCTGCCACACAAACTCTGGAGACAGCCCACATCACCCAGCCTAGCACAGAGAAGGTATGAATTAGTGTGCGCTGAATAACCAAATGAATGGACTCTACATGGATCGCTCCATTTTCAAGGAATTAACGGGTGAAAAAAATCTAACACTAAAAGGACACTGAAAAATATAAAAGCCTCTTTGGTTCAGAAATGTCATGAAAAGCAATAGATACTGTAAATAAATATTTGAAGTGGCATGAAATAAAAATTTCCAGTTGCTCAAATATTCTATCAATGTATATTATAGTTGATGGTAATTAATAATTATTGATAAGGAAAAAATCTATAAAGTTACTTAAACGTTAATTTTTCAAATGCTAAACATGTTATTAAAAGGTATGGAAAGAACAGTCCAACTATATATTATTAACTGGTTTATTTCCTGTCTAGCACAGATCACTATTAGAAATTGTTTTTTATTCGTTCATTCTCTGTCTCTCTAACACCACATTCACCACACACACACACACACACACACACAGACACCCTAATACTGCCAAAAAGGCAGCAATGTGTTAAGTGCCATTCACCACTTTTCTCCAGCCCCAAGTACAGGCATGCTATATTGTGGGCATACAAACAAATACACACATACATGTTTTTTTAACTTATAAATATTTATTGTATGACCAAAGCAACGTTATTTCATATATTACCATTGATTAAAGCTTATTTCACATAATGCAAAGAATGTAAAGGCCAGGTTATCAAAGTAAAACATTTTAATTAATTTATTTATTTATTTATTTATTTGAGATGGAGTTTCACTCTTGTCACCCAGGCTGGAGTGCGGTGGCGCTATCTCGGCTCACTGCAACCTCCACTTCCCAGGTTCAAGTGATTCTCCTGCCTCAGCCTCCCAAGTAGCTAAGACTACAGACACCCGCCATCATGCCCAGCTCAAAGTAAAACATTCTGGAACATCTCCCTCCCCACCTCATCCCTCAACACTTTTCTTTTTAGGATCAAAATACTTAATCCTCTCTTGGGTCCTAGTTTTGTGGAACTTCCTCTCCTCCTAACACAGGACGGTTCCTGGAAAGTCCTCCTCCAAACTCAGTCCCTGCAAGAGAGGCCCACAACAAATGCTTCCTCAGGAGACCTTCTCGCTCCTGGACACCAGATCTCGTGCCAGTTAATAAATGAGATCTGACAAGACTTTAATCTGAAGTGGTATTTCCCTCTAAAGTCCCTCCTAACCTAAAGTGGAGCCGCAGACAACAGGAGGAAAATAGAAGGAAATACTGTGAAAACGAAGAGACTGCCCTTGTTAACAGCACACAGGGGGAAAAATAATTTTTTGGCATTCATTCTGTTTCCTAAGACTTCAGATTTAAGCTCAATTTGCCACGAGAATTGTATCCAAATCTGGGATAACTCCATTTCTTTTATTCAGGTTCAATTTTTCTCCTTCTGGTTTTTATTTTTAGCAGTGTTTCAATTGCTTTAAGATGATAATAACCATCAGACATTTTCGATTCTGAATTTATGTAGAACGAGGCCAACAGTTCTCTTTTCAAAGTCTTCAGGAACCCAAACTTTCACAGTCCCACATTCTGCTCCCAAGACATTAACTCTAATTAAGCTAATCAAACCCATGCACAGTCATAAGAATAAAAAGTACTAAAGAACAAGACAACTCTATGAGAAACAGATATTATACAATGAAAATAAAATGAATTCTCCAGACTTCTTTAACTACTGTTCCATTAAATCCATTTATTTTTGAATGAGCTTTGATCTTTTTTTCATTTCATAGACCAAGATGTTGTCATTAGAGGAATGAATTACTTCCTTTAAGCTGACCTCATTCATATTCCATACCCAAAGCCAGTCTTACTACAACTGCAATTGAGCCTAATCCAATTACAATTTTTATTTCAAAATATAACATGATCCCCGAACTTGAGAACCAAATGTATTTCAAGGTTCACAAAAAATGCAAGATTTCTATTTGCATGAAAAAATTAGGCAAGATTATTTGTGGGCTGGATTGGGGGGCTGAATTGTGAGCGTTAGAAAAATGGAAATACCACTCCACTGTGTCTCTCAGCAACAACCTCAGCCTAAGGGGTGAGATGTCCTCCTTATGTAGGCAGAGAAGTTCTGGCCTAAACCATTCCCTCCAAATATCTTCATTCATATATTTGTCTTTACTCTCACCTTTTACAAACCCCACCACGTGCAGCATCTTAATGTCTTCACGTTAGGGAAGTTTGATGGTTCTTTCACCAACCTCTTCTTGTTCTTCTTGTCACCTTTGGTCACGTCTTTTCAGCTTATTTCAAGGCTAGTTTGAGACTGAGTGCCCTCCACCCTTTTCCCCATTGGAAAACAGTCTGAGAAGAGACACACAAGATGTCCATGAGTCCTTACGGTTGGTTCGACCTGAGTCTTTCACACTGGCTCATGAGAAAACAGCTCATTTTATTTGCTTGGTCTACCATCCAGGATTGCTATAAGGGTCAAATAAAATGTTTGTAAACTGAAATATATAAAAAGCTCTATGCAAGACTGACAAATACTGCCACATATTATTCTGGAGGAATGCCAAGAAGAGGCAGCCACAACGACTCTAAGTGCACAGCGTCCCCTGGAGTTGTGCAGTGCACAACTGTACGCAGCAGCCCTGGTGTTAGGTAAATGTGTTGTCCTCATGGGTTGATTTAAGAGGCCTAAGCCATAAGGGTTAAGGGAAGAATAAGAACAGTAGAAAGCAAAAATAAGAAAGAAAGAAGACATGGAGAAAAGAGGCTGGGGTCTGGGCGTGGTGTCTCACACCTGTAATCCCAGAACTTTGAGAGGCAGAGGTGGGTAGATGGCCTGAGCCCAGGAGTTTGAGATCAGCCTGGGCAACATGGCGAAATTCAATCTCTACAAAAATTGGCTGGGCATGGTGGTATGCGCCTGTGATCCTAGCTACTTGGGAGGCTGAAATGGGAGGTCAAGGCTGCAGTGAGTTGTGATTGTACCACTGCACTCCGGCCTGGGCAACAGAGTGAGACCCTGTCTCAAAAAAAAAAAAAAGAGACTGGGGATGTGGTGTAATGTCCAGACACATGTGTGTGCATGTTCGCAGACAAAGACCTAGAAGGATATACACAAACCCTTAACACCCCTGGATCATGGGGTGGGGTATGATTTTAACTTTTTGCTTTGTTTTGTTTGTGCTTTTTGTTTTTTTGAGACAAGGTCTTTCTCTATTTCCCAGGCTGGAGTGCAATTGTATGATCATAGCTCACTGCAGCCTCAAACTCTTGCACTCAAGTGATCCTGCCAGCTCAATTTCCTGAGTAGCTCAGACTACAGGCATGCACCACCACACCTGGCTAATTTTTAATTTTTTTTTTGTACAGACATGGTCTCACTGTGTGGCCAGGCTGGTCTCGAACTCCTGGCCTCAAGTGATCCTCCTACTTCAGCCTCCAAAAATGGAGGATTACAGGTGTGAACCACCACACCTAGCCTTATTTTAATTTTTCAACCACAACTTTTATATTTTTCAAGAAGCAATAACAAAAGAAGAAGCTGAGGTGTGGACAAAAGAGTCCACTAAATCCTGGCTAGGGAGAGAGGATGTAGGAGGAAAACACACAGAGTTGCATACTTCAATGTCAGACTGACATCCCCATCATACTTCGTCATCCACACTTAGGTTCAAGAGACAAGGGCTAGTGATGAGGGGGAGAAACCAAAAAGAATCAATAGACTCAAGCCAGTGGAATACTGCCCATGGCTGTTGTTGAGTTAGACACTGCTTACTTCCTCTGGCTTTTGGGTTTCATGTTCAGGTGACTGCAGAAGCCAAAGCAATGAGTAACATCACTAACTGAATGAATGTAGATGGACAAGAAGATCTCATAGGTTAGATGATTGCAAAATGTTCCCTTTGGGGGAGTACAGGGGAAGTATAAGAGCAAGGGTAATCTAAGAGTGAGGAGCGTCATCAATAGATTTTTTGATCAACATATATGATGGATACCAAGAGCCCTCAGAAAGAGTGGGTATATCACAAAGGACTAGAAGTCTATTTGCTCTAATAACCAAAATATCTAGGGATATCCTAACCCCGCTTTATTCAACACATCCTGCCCACACCTCATCTGGGTACCATTCAACACTTTGGTTCCACCCACATCCTTAAAAAGTTAAAAATACACATATTTTTATGTAACGGCCTCTTTTGCTGCATGTTACAGTTTCATGCTTATTACTGAAAAACTTGGAGCAGGAAAGCTGGAGACCAATTTGATTGCTTCACCAAATAGCGCCATTTGTTGCTCTTCAGAAGCAGTAGGTTTGTGGAAATAACTGTAGAAAACATCTCAGGACTGTAGCTCATTGTTGAACCATGACTCACCACATTGCCTTCCATGTGTGAAGAACTCAGTACTTTTTCTAAGGGCTTTCTGGCCTCTCATGTTGCTTTAAACTTGGAGCAATCCTGAAAGACAAGGTCGGTAATTCATGCCAATTTGAGAAACATCACAACTGAGGTCCTCCGCATGGTTGTAATTAGTGAGAGGCAGAGTTGAAACAAGAACCCAAGATTCTGAATTTTGTTTTGTTTTCTTTTTTTTCTTTTTTTTTTTTTTGAGACAGCTTCTTGCTCTGTCACCCAGGCTAGGGTGCAGTGGGATGATCATAGCTAACTGCAGCCTCAAACTCCCGAGCTCAGGTGATCTTCCCACCTCACTCTCCTGAGTACCTGGTACTACCAAGGTGTACCACTACTCCTGGTTAGTGTGTGTGTGTGTTTGTGTGTGTGAAGACGGGGTTTCACTATGTTGCCCAGGCTGGTCTTGAACTCCTGGTCTCAAGTGATCCACCTGCCTTGGCCTCTGCAAGTGCTGGGATTCCAGGCATGAGCCACAGAACCCTGCCTGAAATTTTTATCTAGCGTAGTTGAATGGTTAGGAGCACAGGCTCTGAGTCAAGCCACTTAGGTGTGATTCTAACATCGCCCCACACTGGTTAGTTGTGTGTTCACAAGCAAAGTATTCAGCTACTTTGTGATTCAGTTTCCTCATTTTAAAAATGGGATGTTGCAAGTTAAACTGTGTTCCTCCAAAAGAAGTGTTCAAGTCCTGACATGAGTTATCTGTGAATGTGACCTTATTCGAAAGTAGGGTCTTTGTGGATGAAATCAAGTTAAGATGAGGTCATGCTGCATTATGGTAGATCTTAACCCAGTGACGACATGCTTATAAAAAGAAGTAGTTTAGGCTGGGCGCGGTGGCTCACACCTGTAATCCCAGCACTTTGGGAGGCCAAGGCAGGTGGATTACGAGGTCAGGAATTCAAGACCAGCCTGGCCAAGATGGTGAAACCCATTCTCTACTAAAAATACAAAAAATTAGCTGGGCGTGGTGGTGGGCACCTGTAATCCCAGCTACTCAGGAGGCTGAGGCAGGGAATTACTTGAACCCGGGAGGCAGAGGTTGCAGTGAGCCAAGATCGTGCCACTGCACTCCAGCCTAGGCAACAGAGCAAAATTCCATCTCAAAAAAAAAGAGAGGTAGTTTTGTATACAGACATACAGAGAAGAGACTTCCAGAAAATACACAGGCAGAGGGGAGGAGGTCAGGTGATGATGGAGGCAGAGACTGGAATGATGCAGCTGCAAGCCAAGCAATGCCAAGGCCTGCCAACAAACACTGAAGGCCAGAACAAGGCAAAAGAAAAAGTTATAGAGAGTAGGGCCCTACACCTTGATTTCTGACTCCTGAAGAGTGAAAGAATAAACTGCTGTTGCTCTGAGCCAGCTGGTTTGCAGTAATTTGTTATGGCAGGCCTAGGAGACGAACGCATGGGATAATCACATTTCCTGCCTTTGGGAGATCATGTTATTCTTCAATACTTTTGTTCTCCTTCTTGACAAGATGATACACTCTTGCCTATTAGATTTCATACTTGGCTATATTTTTTGCTTTTGCCAATGAAATGTTGGTGGAAGTGAGATGTGCCACTTCCAAGGAGAAGTTTTATGAGCCTCACGTGGTTCTGTCATCTTATCTTTCCCCCCTCCCAGGAGACACCCAATCCTCAGATAGGGGCTGCTCCTTCAGCCTGGATTTCCAGATGATGATAACACGGAGCACAGTTGAGGCTGACCTGTTATGAGCATTAACATGAGCAAAAAATAAATGTCTGTTGTTATAAGCCGCTGACATTTGGGAATGTTTGTTACAGAAGCATAACTTAGCCTAAAGTGACTGATTTACTACCTCATAAAATGTTATGAGCACTCGATATCATGATGCTTGTAAAATACAATGCTGGACATATTAATATTATTTAAGCACCATTACTATCTTCTTAACTCCAACAGGGCATTGCAATCACTGAGTGTCTATTATGTGTCTGGATAACGTATTTGGTTCAGGGATGGGCATGTGACTAGTGTTGGATGAATTTACCATCATTCTTGGCATTTCCCTGGAATACTCTTTTTGGAAGAAAGGAAAGTGTGACCTGTGTTCCTAGCTGGTTTCTAGCTGTGACATATGCTTGACATCGGTGAGGAGTATCTTTTCCACTCTAAGGAGAGAATCTAGCAGAAAATGAAGACAGCACATAGAATAGAAGATGCTAGAGTTAGAGAAAGAGGAGGAGCAAAAAGGAGTCCTGCTGACATCATTTAAGCCCCTTGGATCCAGCCATGCTGTCAGAGGCACCCTAGGACTTCCAGTTACATCAGCCAATACTTCGCCATTTTTCCTAAACTGCTTTCAGTTGGGCTTCTATTAACAGACAGTCTTGACCATTGGAGAACCATCCCAATTCCCTGCCACCAGTTGCTTGTTCTTTAAGGGCGGGGGCTCATTCATTGTTATCTTTTCTGCAGCTCTCAGCATAGTGAATGGCATATATGGGAGTGCACTGTGTTTGGAAATTTATGCAGAACGTTTAGGCACTTAAGGAGAATATTGGTCTCCATATAAACACAGCCCACAGAGGAATTTGTAACTTATGCTACAGAACTGTCCTCAGGAGTTAACAGATAATGAATATTTTAAAAATTATTATTTGTAAAAATCTGAATACTTAAGAAGAAAAGCTTAAAATTAAGAGAAATAATCACGTACAAAGCTTTTCTAAAAAATCTGTCTAACCTCTCTGAATCTGTTTCTTCATCTATCAAATGGGATAATATTAACAACTTTTCCATCTACCTGGGCACCCAATGATATGATACTTGCAAAATGTGCACAGATTTTTATGGCAACTTGTACAGTGCCAAACAAAAAGTAGCCACTGTTTTTTGTTTTTGTTTTTTTTTTGAGATAGAGTCTTGCTCTGTCGCCCAGGCTGGAGTGCAGTGGCGCAATCTCAGCTCAGTGCAAGCTCCGCCTCCCGGGTTCATGCCATTCTCCTGCCTCAGCCTCTCCGAGTAGCTGGGACTACAGGCGCCCGCCACCACGCCCGGCTAATTTTTTTTTTGGTATTTTTAGTAGAGACGGGGTTTCACCGTGGTCTCGATATCCTGACCTCGTGATCCGCCCGCCTCGGCCTCCCAAAGTGCTGGGATTACAAGCGTGAGCCACCGCGCCCGGCCGCCACTGTTATCACACATTCACAGCTAAAAACACACTATTCAGACTGAACAAGTCTTGCTGAATGTATTAGTCCATTTTCACACTGCTATAAATAAATACCCAAGACTGGGTAATTTATAAAGAAAACAGGTTTAATTGACTCAGTTCCACATGGTTGGAGAGGCCTCAGGAAACTTACAATCATGATGGAAGGCGAAGGGGCAGCAAGAACCTTCTTCACGTGGCGGCAGGAGAGAGAAGAACATGCGAGAGTGCTAGAAAAACCTTTTGTAAAACCATCAGATATTGTGAGACTTCACTCACTATCATGAGAACAGCATGGGGAGACCGTCCCCATAATCCAATCACTTCCCCCCCTCAACATGTGGGGATTAAAATTCGAGATGAGATTTGGGTGAGGACACAATATCACTGAACTCTCTGGGGACAAAGAATTGGGGTAATGGGGTGATTCCACTTGAGACCTGAAGGCTTTTTCTACTGGTATAAGCAAAAGACCCAATTTATCACAGCAAATAAGCACATTAATGTTAACATTAACCATAAGAGAAGATTGGCAAAAATCAAGATAAAATATGGACGGGGAGCCAGACTCCCAGAAATCACAAGAAGCCACCTACTAGACTGACAACAAAGAGTTAAATGCAGCAGACCTGGAAGCCAAACACACAAAACAGAACACACAGGCAACTGTGGTGAGAGCACACAGGCAGGCAGTGGGACCACAGCCACCCCTCCCTGGTATGGATACAGTTAGAGCAGTCTGAAAGACTTGGAACATTTTCCCATGGCAAACGTTCTTTTTCTCTCCCACTTGGACATTCCCCTTCCATCCTCGCTCTTTTGTGATCAACATCCCATACAGCAGCCATGAAGATCCTTAAAAAACAAAAACAAAATCCTATTTCTGCATTGCCTAAAGCTTCTGACGGTTTCTTATCACAGTTAGAATCACATCCCAACTCCTTACTGTGGTCTATGAAGCTCCAAGTCATCTGGCCCCTGCCACATCACCAACTTTCCTTTGCCTAACCTGGCGGCCACACTGGCTTCTCCCCAGTTCTTCAGACCCAGCAGCTCCATCCTGTCTCAAGACCTTTGTGCTTGCTGTTCCACCTGCCGGGATGTACTGAACCGAGAGCCTGCACTGCTCATTTCTTTCTGTCATTTAGATCTCACTCAGTGCCACCTCTGTGAGGCCTTCTCTGACCACCTGATTTATTGATTTATTGACCCAAGTTTATTTTTATAGAGATGAGATCTCACTATGTTGCCCAGACTGGTCTCAAACTCGTGGGCTCAAGCAATCCTCCTTCCTCAGCCTCCTGAAGTGTTGAGATTGCAGGCATGAGCCACCGCACCCGGCTCCTGACCACTTGATTTAATATTGTCATCCCTTACATCAGTCTATCTTATTTCTAGTTTTATGTCAATAATCCCTGCTTGACATTATGGCCTTGTTATATGTGTATATACACAGACACATATATGTACATACGTGTACGTATGTATGTATACACATACACATAATATACATGTGCATGTATGCATATTTTTCCCAAAACTAAAAATCATGTTTCATGAATACAATGTTGGGCCTGTGTTCTTGTCTCACACACTGCTGTATCCTCAATGCCTGGAAGTGTCTGGCCCACAGTAAATTCTCAATAAATATTTATGAAATGAGAGAGTAAACTTTTCCCAGTCTCTACTCATGCTTGATTTCTGTGTCTGCAGTCCTTGCTTCTCCCTATCTGTCTAATGTAGTATCAATGGATCCCAGGATTGGAAAGGATCTTGTCATATCTGTTCTCCCACTCTTAAGCAGGACTACGCTTGAACCATTTCTGAGAGAAAAGAGTCTTCCCAGTTGATAGACAGGCTGAGTGGTGCAAGACCCACCAGAGAGGAAGTTTCATTGATGTTGTTAATATTTCTGTGCTTTGCTAAGTAGAAACTAGAAGAAAGTCTTATTATGTGACAAGTATAACTAGTAGGTTTCAATCCCAGTGCCAACTCTGACAGATTAGTGTTATCTGCCTGAAGTCATGTGTTGAGGAATTGTAGGCTCCTATGAGCTAATTAAAAAAAAAAAAACCCAAGATTCATTAACAGGGTCTGTGTGGGCATAGGACAAAGGATATAAAAGTGGTGGCATTATATATTTTCAGCTCATAAAAACACAAAGTTTTCTTTTGACCAATGTCTAGGCCATCTATGATTCACTTTGGCGATGTCATCACTAAAAAAATGAGGGTGAGAGAGCTGGGTCACTGCTGTCTCTATACCCCGGGATAAAGCACCGTAACTATCTCTTACTTCCCTAATAATCTACAAACGCACTCGAATGTGTCTCATAACTTCCCAAACAGAAATTTCAAGTGAAGTCTGTAATTGAATATCTGATGGACGAGTCAAGAAAAATCACCTAAGACAAGTGACAAATAAACACCCATCCATGAAAATTACATTCCTACTTGAAATAATAGATTCTAGGTCTCTGAGAATGTTTTTGAAGGTCAGGCCTTCATGTATAGGTTGATATGTCTTTTCTTGGACTTCATATCATCAGTCTCTTCCTATACATATCAACCTGGAAGTTGTTTGGGCGATTCAAACTCAGCATGCCCAAAACAAAATTCAATTGTATTTTTTTGTTCCTGCAAAACTCAAAAGCTGTGTTACTTCCTGTCTTCCCTATTCATCCAGTAAATATTTCCTTAGTGCCTTTCTATGTGCCATGTACCATTCTAGGCAAGGGGCCATGGAAGTGAACAGTACAGTGGAGGTCCCTGCTCTTACAGACAAGATTACCAGATTATACAATGCAGGAGGCAGCAATTGCATTGTGTTCTTTGTGATTAGTGTCCTCGGAGTTGCACAACATACTGACCCTTCTCATGGAGCATAACTTCTAGATGGGAATATAGGAAATAAGTGTGTGTATAATAAGAAGAAACAATCCTTTCAGATAGTGATAAGCATTATGCAGAAAATAAAGGGATAAGTAGAGAGCATTGGGCCACATTGGATGGGGGTGGGGGAGCCAGAGAAGGAAAAACATCTTTGAAGAAATGACCGGAACAGACTTGAATCATGACAAGGAATCAGTCATGTGAAGATCGGGCAGACCATTTGCCACAGAGAAATCTACAGGTGCAATATCTGGAAGGTGGCAAGAAGCCAGATTGGTAGAGAAACAGACTGGAGAGGCCTTGGTTGAAGGTAATGAATCAGAGAACATTGGCAGGAGATGAGGCCTGAAAGCAGGGACCACATCAGGATGGAATGGGGAGTCCTTAGTGAGGAATTTGGCTTCTATTCTAAGCCTATGGGAAGCCATGGGGGGTCTTGGGCAGAGAGTTGCAGGATCACTGTCTCAGCTGGCATCTCCATTCACCCAGTTGCCCAACCTTGAAACTTAGTTCCCTCTCTTTCACTGGAGTGGTCAACAAGCCCTGCTTATGCCCTCCCTTAAATGGCTCCCAAATTATCCCCTTTCATTTTAACCCCAGTGCCCTGGTTCTTTCTCACCTGAAATTTCCCAGGATATCTTCCTGCCCCAGCCTCTCCCAGGACCCTCTTTGGCATTGCCACCCATACTAAGGCCCTTAAAGCCCCCTGCCTAGAAATTTCAGCTGGGTCTCCACTGCCCACTGGGTGAGCTTCAAATCTGAGCATCACTCACACCTTCTTGCCTCTCTCCCATCCCTAACACACCTTATACTTCTAGGTTCACTGAAGTCCTTGCTTTGTATAAAACTTTATTATGATTATTATTTTTTTTGAGACAGGGTCTTACTCTGTCATCCAGGGTGGAGTGCAGTGGTGTTATCATGGCTTACGGGAGCCTCAACTTCCTGGACTCAGGTGATTCTCCCATCTCAGCCTCCCAAGTAGCTGGGACTACAGGGGCACGCCACCAAGCCTGGCTAATGTTTTGCATTTCTTTGTAGACGCAGGTTCTCGCCATGTTTCTCAGGCTATTCTCAAACTCCTGAACTCAAGTGATCCTCCTGCCTCAGATTTCCAAAGTGTTGGTATTACAGGTATGAGCCTCCGTACCTGGCCAGAAACATTCTTTATGTGTTCGTATTTATAGGTGCTCCTCCATCTCCCTGGAATGCCATTCTTTATGCTGCCTGTTCAGAAAAGACTTCTCTGATTTCATCATGCGGATCTTTGTGTTGACACAGAAATTGGTATATGTCTGTGGAGGCACTTGTCAAGTTGAGATCAGAGTTCTCTAGGCAGAGGCCAATACCCTCACTCTCCAAAGCTCCTGAAAGCAGAGATCATGGCTTGTATCTGTGAGACTGGCAGGGACGGGCAGATGCCCAAGAAATACTGAACTGAAGAAAGCCATTCCATGACCCACAGAGACCCCTGCAGAGAGAAAGGAGGACACATACCATTTTCTATGGTGTCTGGGAGTGACCATCCTGGGTACAGCATCCAGCAGTCTGTCCAAGATGATCAGCTGCCCATATGGAGTCCAGGCAAGTAGGTGATGCTGCCTCTCTTCCTTGGCATCTCCAGAACCCATCAAGTTTAATCAGCCTGTAACAACAACACAAAAAGGACTAGATAATTAATAAACAGTCACCAGGCCACTTGTCAAGTCAAGCTAATGACAAGGTTAGTTTAACAGCACACATCTGGGTAGAGTGATACTAGCATCGTGTAGCTGCCTGTTCCCACCATCCAAAAAGGAGAGTTAAGCAAGTCTGTGGTCATTCATATGATCAGATCCTGGAGGGACCCCAAATCCATACATGAGAAGCAACTCAACAAAGCAGGCAGTGGAACTCAGAATGCTAATCTACACTCTTAAATTTCTGCCTTTTTTCTTTTTTACAACCTACATAAAACATCATCTAGAGCTCAGAGTGAATGCTTATTGGTAAATGATGATTACATAGATTATAATAATAGTCAATATTTACTCAGTAAGAGCCTGGACAGAATGATAAAAATGAAAATAAGCTGCCTAAACTCAATATACTTAAATCTAACGGGGCAGGAGATATGTAATACAGAGTGTTACAGCCTGAAAAGGATCCCAGAGAAAATCTACTCAAAACCTGCTTGTTTAGAGATGGGGAAACTGAGGCTCAGATAGAGAAAGAGACTGGCCTATGGTCACTCAACTTGCTGGCAACAAGATAAAGACTAGAACTTAGGCACATAAGTAACCTCAGTACAAGGTGGGAGGAGCAAAGGGCCACCTGGCAGGGAAGGAACATGAGAACCAGGCCAAGAAGGTGGAGAGATTTATTCCATTCAGAAGGAGGAGGTTACTGGGAAGAAGAAGCGTGTGAACAGGGCCTTGAAGGGTGGACAGGATTCCGATCAGTTTCAGGGAGGATACTCCAGGGCAGAGGGACTGGTGATCAAAGCACAGGAGAAGCAGAGAAAAGGCCAGTTCTGGGGATCCCAGGAATGTGCTCCACGTGTGAGCTGGCCAGATGAGCTGATGCACAGAGGCACACCTCAATTTCCCACCCTAACCATCATCATCTCTGGCTTGGACCTTTTCTTCCCTTTTGGCCCTTATGGTACATTCTTCCCCTTCCAGCCCGTGTGATCTTTTAAAAACATAAATTAGGTCACACAATTCTCCTGATTAAAATTCCCAAATGCTTTTCACTATGCTTAGCGTAAAATCCCAATTTTTTTCATCGCCTATGATATTCTATGTAAAATGCCATCTCTGAGCGTTGACTCAGCTTACACCAGGCTCTCTTCAGTCACAACATTCTTCCCTCCAAATCTTTCTGTTCCTCAGATTTGCAAAGCTCATTCTCATCTCATGTCTCTGCACACACTGTTTCCTGTGCATGCAAATCTTTACCTATAGACCTTTACGGGGTGGCTCCTTCTGAGTTCGGCTCAAAGATCACCCGTTCAATGAAGCTATTCCTCAGGTGGCATAGACTTCCCCTTTCCTGCCTCCTGTCACTCTGTGGGGACGTTGTGCTGTTTTATTTTCTTCATGGAATTTGCTGAGCTAAAACTCAAATCCATTAACTACTTCAGGACAA
The DNA here is from genome assembly GCF_009828535.3 of Hylobates moloch. NCBI lineage: Eukaryota > Metazoa > Chordata > Mammalia > Primates > Hylobatidae > Hylobates > Hylobates moloch. The sequence continues at coordinate 645,271 of NW_026652326.1, forward strand.
TCATTATTCAATAAGTTGGACTGGAGAAATTCATTACCCACATGAAAAAAAATTAAAATTAGGTCCCTACCTCATACTATATGCCAAAATCCCCAGGCAGATTAACCATGCTAAATATAAAAGGCAAAATATTATTGCTTTTTGGAGAAAATGCATAAAAATGTCTTTATGACTGCTGGGTGGGAACAATTTTCTTATGCAAGACCAATAATAATAATGGTAATAGTAAATAACTACAGAGTAAAAGATTAACAAACATGACTACATTAAAATTAAGAACTTCCATTCATCAGAAAAAAAAGAGTTAAAAAAATCCACAAACTGGGAGAATATAATTTCCAGACAATCAATCAATAATCAGTCAATAAAAGTTTAATTATTAGAATACTTACAGATCTCTTGAAAATTAAGATATTAAAAAATAATTCAGTCAGGAGTGGTGGCTCATGCCTGTAATCCCAGCACTTTGGGAGGCCCAAGGTGGGCAGGTCAGGAGGTCAAGAGATCAAAACCATCCTGGCCAACATGGTGAAACCCCAACTCTACTAAAAATACAAAAATTAACTGGGCGTGGTGGCACGCACCTGTAATCTCAGCTACTCAGGAGCCTGAGGCAGGAGAATCACTTGAACCCGGGAGGCGGAGGTTGCAGTGAGCCGAGATCATGCCACTGTACTCCAGCCTGGCAACAGAACGAGACTCTGTCTCAAAATAAATAAATAAATTAATTAATTAAATAAAATAAAAATAATTCAATAGAAAATGGGCAAAAGACAAAGTGACACAATAGAAACTTCACCAAGGAGGAAAAGTGATTGAAAACTGGAGAAGTTTACCACGAGTGCTCAACCCTAGTGGGAAAGAGGGAAAGATAAATGATCGTCATCGTGAAAATCACTCATTTTTGTACCACTAGATTGGCAAAACGTTAATAAAATCTGGCAATGTCAAGTTTTGGTGAGGATGTAAAGCAGCAGGAACTCAAATATCAGCATGGGACTATATGTTAAAATAACTACTTCAGTAACACAATTTAGCATCATTGTATAAAGTTAGAAAGGGTCATATGATAAGACGTAAAAATTTAACTCTTGGTCTCTACTTAGAGAAACCGTTGCAGGTATGTTCCACAGGACATGTCTATCAATATTTGCAACAGCTTTGTTTAAAATTGCTCAAACAGGAACTCACCTAAATGTCCATACACAGATGGTTAAATAAATGATGAATGCTCATAAAATGGAATACTACTCAGCAGCAGCAGTGAATAAGCTACAGGTAACACGCCAAGGAGGATGAACTCCAGACATAAAACTGAATTTTAAAAAAATGCAGAAGAAAACACAAGAAATAATCCTGCTTTTATAAAATACACAGAGAAGGAAAACTAAAAATATACGGATTTTGAAATATATACACATGCAGTAAAACTATAAAGAAAAGCAAGTCTGAGCACGGTGGCTCACACCTGTAATCCCAGCACTTTGGGAGGCTGAGACAAGAGGATCTCTTGAGCCCAGGAGTTCAAGACCCACTTGGGCAACAAAGGCTACAAAAAAATAAAAAATAAAATAGGTAGGCATGGTGGCATGCAACTGTGGTCCCAGCTACTCAGGAGGCTGAGGTGAGAGGATTACTTGAGCCAGAGAGGTCGATGCCGTAGCGAGCCATGTTCGCGCTGCTGCACTGCAGCCTAGACAACAGAGCGAGACCCTGTCTCAAAGAAAAGAAAAAGAAAGAAAATATTTATTTTTCAAAATTAGAAGAAATAAAGTGACATAAGAGATTGGTCTCACAATAATATGAAGGGGAAGAAAGTAGGAGAGTAGGCATGAAACAAATGTGGCCAGGAGTTACCAGCTGCTGAAGCTGGGTGATGAGCACTTGGGAACCCATCAAATATTTTCTCTACTTTCACATGGGCCTGAACTTTCCCACCATTTAAAATGTTCTCTATTTATTTTTAAGTGTGTGTGTGTGTGTCTGAAGGGGTGTACATATTTTGATTTTTTTTTGAGATAAAGTCTTACTCTGTTGCCCAAGCTGGAGTGCAGTGGTGTAATCTCAGTTCACTGCACTCAACTCACCTCCACCTCCTTAGTTTAAGTGATTCTCCTGCCTCAGCCTCCCAAGTAACTGGGACTACAGGTGTGTGCCACCACACCTGGCTGATTTTTGTATTTTTAGTAGAGACAGGGTTTCACCATATTGGCCAGGCTTGTCTCGAACTCCTAGACTCAAGTGATTCACCTGCCTCGGCCTCCGAAAGTGCTGGGATTACAGGCATGAGCCACTGCACCTGACCCATATTTTGATTACTTTTATGAGAGTGGAACGAGATAGAAGAGAAATATACAGAAAACACTACCATATTGGCGATGTTCTATTTCTTAATTTGAGTGGCAAGTGCATGATTTTTTTCCTTTTATTATGTTTCAGCACCTACAGAGGTACTGCATGTATACAATATGTAATACCTGCTTTATAATTTTTTAAAAGGGCAGTGAAGCAGCGGAGAGATACAAAGCAAGCGTGTGAGATGATTTGGCCTAGCCCTCTCCTCCTAAATTTTAGGGAGCTATAGGCTGCCCCCATTTTAAAGATAAGGAAACTGAGTCTCCAAATGGCTACATGCCTGCTGCAGCCTAGCTGCAGGTGTCTACAGAAGGATAGGGTGGGAGGTGAGGAGAGGCAGGGAGGGACAGTTGCCAGGGAACCAGAGCTCTGGCTCCGGGGCATGGGTCAATCTCGAAAGAGGGCCATCTGGGACATGGACTGCGGGAACACTGACCAGAGCTCTCAGGACACATGTGACTGAGGCCTCAGATGTGGGCACCATTCCCACATGGATCGGCTCCATTTTTGCTTGTTCTTTGGACATGAAACTAGAATCCTCCAGCCTGTGAGTGAGCCTGCGAGCATGATGTCACCAGTGGGTCTGAGCAGCAGGTGGAAACAGCCAAGCTAACTTAGCATGCTACCAAAACAAAGTCCTGTCATAGTGGTTAGCAGCTCAGCTCACAGAGGATTCTGTAAAGGAGAATGACCATGTTATAAACACCCAGCTCCTATTCCGCCTGCCCCAGAAACACCAGCTTAGTAACTGTTGCACGTGTGTGCACAGATAGCCCTGCTTCCTCACCCTTCCTCTCCTGGTTTGTAATCGCACTCACAAAGGCCCACACCAATGACTTGAAGCATCCTATCGGCAGTCACAAAGGCAAAGGAACTCCAGGTTATGGCCACAATTCAGCTTCAGAGCCCCCCCATTGTGCCCAGCCACCGCAGTGGTCTCAGAGCTGTCGGGGGTCTTGCATATCTCATACGTGCAGCAAAGTGGGGGAACAATGTAACAAATTATGGACAAGCTCAGAGCCCAGCCTGTGGAATTCTTCCCTTTGTGAGCCTCCATCACGTGTCAGCTGGGCTGCTGGGCCGAGAGGAGAACGCAGGGGTGGGGGACATCCCAGCAGCAGGAGGCCAGCCCAGCGCTGGGACACTTTTATACTTTTCACACCGAGGAATGTTACCCCTTCACTCCTTCTCTCTCTCTCTCTCTCTCTCTCTCTTTTATTTACAAGGGAAAAGATTATTCTGACTCTGGTTTTTTTTCTTGGAAATCTAAATATTCTATCTAAATACCAATACTATTTCTTGCTAAATAAAGACCCAAGTAAATTTTTGGAGTCTATTCTCCCAGGAGCCAAATGCAAAAAAAGTTCCAGCAATGTGGACAATCATCTTGGTCCTAACCCTGCCCTTATCTTGACTTCCTGGTGCCTCTATTTCCTCATCTGTAAAGAAAGATACCATTATAGTAAGACTATCTACTTCATATGATTGCCATAGGATTAAATGTCTATAAAGGGCAATACTTGGAACAGAGACAGGCTTCAAACTGTGTGCTGGTGCTGTTATAATTATTATTATTTACAGTGTTATTTTCAGAAATATTCACCCCATGGCCATTTTCACCATTCTGCTTCATCCTCTTTCTTGGCCCTTTCACATCTTAGCAGGTTCTTTATAAGAAGGGCCATTTCTGATGCTTCTTTTGTATCTTAAAGTATCTAGGAGGGGCAGGACACAAGGATTCACGGTAAGAATTGGTTTTCTAACAAATGCTTAAATTCCAAAAGGTGACCTAACAAATCCTAACAAATCCCAAAAGATGACCTGCAAAAGTAGACTCTTTTTTTTTTAAATCCCTGATGCTGAAATACATTTACCTGATGAGGAGGCTGTTGTAGAGCAACTAAAGTTTCTCTCAAGTTATCTTTCCAAGTTTTGTTAGAAGACCAATATCGTGTTTTCCCAGGATGACAAGAAGAAAGTATTCCTTATGCAAACAATTTGTGAACACATCATTAATCATTTCAGTATTCTAGGTGCAAATTCTTAAGGGTGGCCTTTTCCCTATGGATTTGGGAGGATGGTAGCATTTGGAGGGAGAAAGGGGAAGTGTGGGCAGCCCAGCAGGCTCAGACATTGTGACTTCTGTAGGCTCAGCACAGTTGCTTCCTTCTCTCCTCTATGACTATGGCAGCCATCACCAATCAATCATCCTTAATCAGCCATCACTAATCAATCCTCAGTAATCAGTCATCACTAATCAATCAAGCTACTCTTCTCCATCACACCCTAGTCCAGTCTAAGCTTCATAATCCTTCTCAACACAGTATTCCTGGTAGACATTACCAATCATTTAAAGCTTCTTTATAAAATAAAACTATTTGCCCCTCTGAGTAGAGGGAAGTGGCATGAGTCAACAGGTCTGAAGGTCAGAAGGTCTGAGAGGAGAGATGGGGTCTGACAGTTGGAGAGGCCAGACCATGAGCAAAGATTTCCTGCTGGCTATGCGTAATAGAGACAGGCAGGTAGGATGGTGGAAATTAAGTACGGTCTCAACTATCACATTGTCTGTAAGTAGAGGGGTGTGGGTACCAGGACAGGCTTCAAAGTTAGGGTAGGATTTGTGATCTTGATAGATCCCTGCTGGTTTTAAGCCAAACGGGGTAAACTATAAGTCACTCCATGAGCTATTTAGGTATAATGGTATACATTTCAGGGTGCTCTTAATTGAGATGAAGACAAATATTTTATTGTAAGAATAGTATGTCCCAACAAAATTTGAAGTATCCTTGAATGAAAGCCAGCAAGAGGCACAACCAGGCCTGCAGATAGACCTTCCTTTGCAGGAAACATTGGCAATTCCTCACTTTGCCATCTACACCACATGCAACTCTACCTAAACAGGGAGGGTGATTTTTCAGTCACATGATCAGCTGTCTCCTATATGGTCAGTGTCCATTTCCCTGCACATGACCAGGGACGGGCTGAGGTTTGGAATCCATTCCATGTAGAATATCACTTTGTTTGACTCCCTCAGAAAACGAACAGGCTTTTGCTTCTCTTTCTTCCTCTCTGTCCTCCATGAAGCACCTCCTCACCCTCCATGTTTCATAAGACAGGTCACCTTTACGGTCTCTGAGATGTGCCCAGCCCACAGGTGCTAATCAAAGCCAGAGACCCATCCATAAGGCCAGAGAATCTCAAGTCCAAACTGTATCTTCTGTAACTACAAATGGACCTTTCCCATCCCAAATAAAGCTTCCTTCACTAAAATGGCTTTGATTCCTTGCAGTCTATGTACTCCTTATAGATCCGCATAAGAAACAAAAACCTCTGTAAAAGAAGCAACACCCTGGGGCACGTATATATGCTGGAAACATCAAAATTGTCAGGCAACTTCCCTCTCACCCTCCACACTCCAAGGGAGATTATTAATTGTCCCCAGAGAAGGAGGTCAACTAAAAAGGGAGATACTCAGTTTATATACGAATCCCACAAAAGAAGCCACTGCTTCTCCTCTGTTTTTGCCAAATCAATGTGGGCAAAAAGTCTGAGTGACAGCTCAGAAGCCATCACCTATAGTAAAACACAGCCACCACCCCAACCACTGGGTAAGGATTTTATTTTATTTTAGGAAGGCAAAGATGGCTTTTGTTTGTTTGTTTAGCTTGAAATCGCAAGGTGCGTAAACTTTTCTTTCTTCTTCTCTCCCACAGGGAAGCTTTCACACCACATTTTGTTTCCTGACAAGAGAAGGAGAAATCGTTGGCCTCTGTGTGACATGGAGGGTCCCCCCACCCGCAAGCTTTTGTGTTTGCTGGATCTTGGACAGTACCCTGGCGAAAAGCATTCGGCAAGATTATCCGGCCAGCACAGCCTTCAAGGAATAAATATCTAACACCTTGTTCCCTTTTGCGGTTCAAAAGCCACTGTCACTGGGGTACATAGGCAGTTTTAAAAAAGGCTATAATTCATATGCAAACTAGAGGAGGATTTTCATGATTTCATAATAAAATGTTGAAACGCTTTGATCTGGAGCTGTAAGGAGGTGTGAAACAGTGCCTCCGAAACAGACAGATATTTGTGTAATCATCCTTTATGTATTGCCAGTGCGGAATAATAACATATCAAAGCCCCAACCTACCTCATCTGCCTGGTACAGCCAAGGCATAAATAAAGGGGAACAATGGAATTACTATTACTCACTCTCCGAGAGCCAGCGACATCACTGTATCCTTTATAATTGCTGGCAAGAAGATTAATGTTTTGTTAAATATCAGAGCAAGGTCACAAGGGGGCTTGCAGGCCTGTCTAAACATCTAGTCTTTAAACTCCTTCTCCCTCACTTGCTCTTTTTTGCGGAAATGAACTTGTAGCATTTCCTCTAATTATGGTGATTTTTGCTTCTGAAAGCGGGCCTACATCATCGCTTGACTCTGAACACGCTCACACACACATGCATGCATAGACACACACACACACACACACACACACACAAATCTTCCCCAAATGATATTTGGGGACAGGCCCGACTTAACTGCAGCATATGGGCAACGTTGTTATGAGGCGACCTTGGCCTTTTAACCAACGTGGATAATTCATTGCTTGTCGCTGTGGCCTGAAGCACAGGGCTCGTGTTTAAAAGATGAACTTTATTGGGGTCCTCAGGGGGCTCCCTAGCAAAGACTGGTATCATCGTTCACTGCACTTCTGTTATGTTTAGCCCATACGCCTGTCCATACAGATGTTTCCAACAGCAAACAGTTCATGACCCAGAAAGAAAAAAATATTTTGGCTTTCCCCAGCTTTCAGCACCTGTTCAAACCAAAGGGACTTCGAAGCTCTTTGCACACATCAGAAGGCTCAGCCAGCAATTGAAGAGAGGCCACCTCATGGCTGGAGCCAACGTTGCAACCTGGTGGCAAACCCAAGCCCCTTCAAGCAGTGACTCTTATTATATTAACTCCTAGAAGAAGTGTTAGCAGGAGACAAATGGCAGATCTCACAGAAAGATCTTTCATTATGTAAAGATCATCACATGCATGTGTCAATTTGTGTCACCACATCAGAAATTAACCCAGATATTTCATGTTCATTCCCCTATCATTAATTCTGTATTGTGGGGGGGGGGAGGGGGGCAATGCCACATCTTTGGTATAGCATTGGACGCTAGTCATTAGCCATTTGTGTAATTTTTGCAGGCCTGAGGTAAACTTTAGAAGTTTTTAAGGATTGAATAATTTCAGAAATGTATCTGGGGTTAGTGGAGGCTCTTTACTTGTTCCCAGAGGTAACAGTGACAACACTTAAAGGGCTTGGGATCAACAAAAAGGTCTTACAAATATGACTAAGTATACAATAGAAAGAACTAAAGGGAAACTCTTACCTCTGTCAGAATTTGAAAGGATGAGAAGCTCTGTAGGTTGCAAAGGAGACACAAGGGCACCTTTCAAAGAGTCTGTTTATCTCACCACTCCATACCTTGCCTGGGCAAAGGGATTTTACATTGCAGCTCTAATGTTAAGCAGATTTGCTTATTTGTTTGTTTTTTGTTCTTGCAGCTCAAGGAGGAATTAAGAAGTAAAAGAGACAGCTTGGAATGAAGGTGGGTGTAAGAGGCAATTGGATGTGAAAGGGCAAATGTCCTGACTTTGGAGACTTGCCTCAGCTTCACTAATCTCAGTAACAGTTGTGGTATAGAGCCATAATTACCATATGTCCGCTTGGCTCAGCATAAAAAGAATAATATTCCACCTACTATAGATGTATGTTCTTCCTGGGTACTGCAGGCCCTCAATAAACATGTGTTGAATCAATAAATGAATGGATGGATCGCCAGTTGACTTGGATGGATGAATGGACAGATGCCTAGATAAGTGGCTGGATGGATGGGTGGATGGATGGATGGATGGATGGATGGATGGATGGAAGAATGGGTAGAGGATGGATGGGTAAATGGATGAATGAATGGGTGGATGTGTGGGTGGATGTGTAGATAGATGGATAGATGATTGGGTGCCTAGCTAATTGGCTGCATGAATGGGTGAGTGAATGGAAGGATGGATGATTTTAGAGAGTTAATGCAAAGTAAACCAGACAAGTAATCACTCAACTATGCCAGAGTTTGGCAAACCATGACCCATAGTCCAAGTTTGGCCCACCACATTTTTTTGTAAATTAAGCTTTATTAGAACACAGCTATGATGATTATTTAGGTTCGTTTGCTTTCATGATCCAAGGCAGAGTTGAAGTATTGCAACGGAAGAAGTATGGCCTGCAAAGCCTAAATTACTTACTGTTTCTTTACAGAATAAGGTAACTAACCACTGAGCCACACTATTACTAGACTTTCTGAGTCCACACTACTTCTTTTCCTTGTTTTCTTTGTTTTATTGATAAAACAAACAAACAAAAAATATAGACAGTAAAACCAAATACACTCTTTCAACTTGTATAAACTCTCATAAACCTGCTGGGTGATACATAACTAAATAAGAATATTTTGGTAGAACAATGGCAGTAAACCAAGGCAACTGCTTCATCTGTGCCTCATTCAAAGAAATGATTATCTTTTCCAATGCAGGACAAAGAAAAGCCTAGGTGATAAATTTTTTGATAGCCTGCAAGGTGCATACAAAATGTATTCTGTACTTTATGTGGAAGTTAAGGAAATTTTTCAGGGGCTAATTTTGAGCACATTATTAATTTTGCACCTTATTACATTCACTTTACAATCTAAGAAGCTTTTCTTGTGATACCTTGGAACCTTATAACCTCAGCTAATATATATGACAGGTGAGGTTATTAATCCTCACCCCATTGTGCATGTCGAATATTCTCTTCCTGCTGGGCTGGAAGGATTATCTTACTGTGCTTCCCATGTTCTGGGAGGAGCAATACAACAGCTGCTAAGATAAGATGAATTTAACTTTATGCTCTTTAGGTCAGTAATGAACACAGAGCAAAGGCAGAAGGATCAAAAGAACACGTGGGGTTTTCCAAGAAAGCAGAACTACTAGAAGCTACCACATGGAAAGTAGCTTGAGATGTCCATACTTTAGACAACAACACTGCATGAACTTGGCAAAGATCCACAAGCAGGAGGGGCAATGGGGGGAATAGGGGTTGAAGGCAGATATGTTGGGAAAGCAGACATGAGTTGTTGTATTCTATTTGTAATGGTCATATCCTATATAATACAATGTTGTCACTGCTTTTTCCATTTCAGTGCAAGAAACTTGCTAACCGTCAGGTAACTGCAACCTGACTTCCATTAACAAAATGTCAGTGTAGAGTAGGCAGGTTCTTTGATGGCCTCCAGTGGTCCCCACCTCCTATTAATTATGCCCTTGTTTAAGCCCCTTTCCTTGAACGTGAGCTGAACCTAGTGACTTGCTTACAATAAATAGAATATCGCAGAAGTGATAAGATGTTTTTTCTGAGGGTGGGTTACAAAAGATGGCAATTTCTGTCTTGCTTACTGATATGGTTTGGCTGTGTCTCCATCCAAATCTCACCTTTAATTATAGTTCCCATAATCTCTACAAGTCATGAGAGGGACAAGGTGGATATAATTGTATAATAGCGGTGGTTCCCCCACCCTGTTTTTGTGATAGTGAATTACTTCTTATGAGGTGTGATGGTTTTATAAGGGGCTTCTCCCTTTTCTTGGCACTCATTCTTGTCCTTCCTGCTACCATGTGAAGAAGGAAGTGTTTGCTTCCCCTTCTGCCATGATTGTAAGTTTTCCAAGGCCTCCTCAGCCCTGCGGAACTGTGAGTCAATTAAACCTCTTTCCTTTATAAATTACCTAGTCTCAGATATTTTTTCATAGCAGTGTGAGAATGGACTAATACACTCACCCTCTCTTGGCCTCTCAGTTGCTCTGTTGAAGCCAGTTGTCATGTTGGGAGTTTCCCTATAGAGAGATTTGCATGGCTAGGAACCAAGGTGCCCTCCAGCTAACAGCTAGGGAAGGACTGAGGCCTCCGTCCATGAATTCTGCCAAAAGCCACATGAGTGAGCTTAGAAGTGGGTTCTTCCCCTGTGGAGGCTGGAGATGACTGCAGCCTCAACTTAACACTTTGACTGCAGCTTTATAAAGATCCTGAGCCAGAAGATCACTTAAGCTCACCCAGATTCCTGACCTACAGAAACTGTAAGATTATCCAGTCCCTTTAAGCCAATACTTTTTGGGGTAATTTGATATGCAGCATGGATAACTAACATAATCAGAATTTGCCTTTAGCTTTCTTTGCCCTTAAATATCTTAGTCCAGCTCCCTTTTTGTAATAATCAATGTCTGGCATCTTTTGTTTTACTTTATTTTTCTTTTGAGGGCTGAAAAGAAACTGTAAGCTAAGGATAAGTGACTGATTTGTTAACACTTTTAGTTTCTTGGTGGAGAAATTCTGTCCTGGATACTACTGCCATGTAAGAAACTCCTCAAAATTTAGTGGCTTAAGCAACACCACTTTATGATATCTCCTGGGTTCTTTAAGTCAGAAATTGGGGCAGTGTATGGCTGGTCAATCCCTCTGGGCATTAACTGTTGTCACACAGAAGTATTCTATGAATGGCTGGTCTCGCCTGAAGGGACCAAAGTAGCTTCCCCTGTGTCTGATGCTTTGGACAGTCTCTCCAGCATGCAGGTCTCAGAGTATCCTGACTTCTTATGTGGCGACTGATTTTCCAGGAAAAACAGTCCCAACAAGTTTGGCTTCACATTCATCCTCTAAAGAAACATTTCCTACTTGGATGGAGCACCTTATAGATGGAACATCAGACCGAATACATATGGAAAAAAATAAGATAATCTAGCCCAAATAAGTTGGAAAACATTGCCTTCTCTAGTTCCCTCTTGGATAGTCAAAATGCACATGAGCATATTAAAGGTCTTAAAAGTCAAGAGGACAATTTAACCTGCTATATCAAACACTTTCCTAATCCTGTTTTGGCATATCAGTATAAAAATTATTTGACACTTGGAAATAAGGCAAAAATGTTGTGATATGGTTTGGCTCTGTGTCCCTACCCAAGTCTCATGTCAAATTGTAATCCCCCAGTGTTGGAGGTGGAGTCTGGTGGGAGGTGATTAGATCATGGCAGGGGTTTCTAATGGTTTAGCACCATCCCCCTAGTACTGGCTCATGATAGAGTTCTCAGGAGAGATCTGGTTGTTTGAAACTGTGTAGCAGTTTCCCCTTTGCGCTCTCTCTTCCTCTTGCTCCATCATGTGAAAAAGGTGGCTGCTTCCCCTTTGCCCTTCTGCCATGATTGTAAATTTCCTGAGGCCTCCCCAACCATGCGTCCTTTACAGCCTGTGGAACTGTAAGCCAATTAAACCTCCTTTCTGCATAAATTACCCAGTCTCAAGTTGTTCTTTATAACTGCGTGAGAACGGACCAATACAGGTTGGAAATGTGTCCTTTCAAAATCAATAATAGTGGCAAAAGCTACTCAAAAATTGTCCAGTGGAACTTTTTGCAGTGATGGAACTGTTCTGTGTTTCTGATAGGGTATCTGCCAGCCACCTGTGGCTGTTGAGCACACGGAACGTGGCAAGTGTGACTGGGGAGCTATATTTTAATTTGATTTAATTTTACTCAAATTTCAATAGCCAGTTGAGTCTAGTAGATATGTTATTGGATAACACAGGTTTAGGGAAACATTCTCAGTTCATCCCATTGTTTAATATTGGTTAAAGGTCCAGGCTTAGTGAAGTCACTAAGTCCCCTCATGCCCTCTGATCTTTTCAGCCACTGATCAGGCCCCCACTGACCCCCAGGCTCCATCTGCAATCCAGTGACTAAGTGAGTAACACCTGACCCGAAAGGACCTCTCCAGGACTCTGCCTCCAGGCTGAGATTGTTCTGACTTGTTGTGATAGTTAACTTTATGCGCCATCTTGACTGGGCCATGGGATGTCCCAAGAGCTGAATAGATATTATGTCTGGGCATGTCTATGTGGGTAATTCTGGAAAAGACTGGTATTTGAATTGGTGGACTGGGCAAAGCAGATGGCCTTCCCCAGTGTGGGTGGGCACCATCCAATCCACTGAGGTCCTAAATAGAACAAAAAGGCAAGGAAGGGATTGCTTGGCCTGACTGCTTGAGCTGGGACATCAACCTTCTCCTGCCCCCAGCACTTTTGGTTCTCAGGGCTTTACACCCGGAATGGAATCTATACCATTTGTACCATCGGCCCTCTGGCTCTCAGGCCTTCCAATGACCCCGTCAGCTTTCCTGAGTCCCAGCCTCCACAGTCACATGAGCCAATACCTTACGAGAAACCACATGCATGCTATTGGTTCTGTTTCTCTAGAGGATCCTGACTGACACACTGCATCAGAACACCCAATGCAGGGCCTGCTCCCAGGAAGCCCTCATGGCTGCTGCTGCTGCCTCTGGGGTAGCTGTCATGATCTCCCTGTTACACTGTAGTGTGGCATCACCAGGTGGTGGTGATCTCAGAAGGGGGACTGCTGCTTGTCAGGACCATGGATAAAGCTGGGAGCTCTGAAGCCAGGCTGCCTGAGTTAAAAATCCAGGCTCCTTGACCTACTCAATGTGTGCATTTGGAGATGTCTGGACTTTTCTATGTTTCAGTTTCTTTTTCTATAAAATGAAGATAAATAATAAGAAAACCTCACAGAGTTGTAGTGAGCAGGCCCATTCCTAACATCTGCAGGGCTGAAGAAGCAGAACACAAAAGGGGTTCTCAAGTGCATGATCTACCTATCCCTGTTCCAGATATCCCTCCACTCTGATACCCACCCCACCCCAGTTGTCCACCTCTTGGATATGGGGACACACACTGGCAGTGCCATCATCCTTTGAGAGGACAGACCTAGGAGAGAGGTGTGTGCAGCCACAGACAGGAAATTCTGAGGTCCTGGACACCCCGAGTGTGGACTAGAAGAGGAGATGTGAGTTACAGGTGAACATATGCCCTTAGCCCCAGAGTTTCATCCCCAGGGGGAGAGGCACAGCCAGCAAAGAGCCAAGGCAGAGCTCATGGAACATGTATGCACACACATGCCCACAGGGCCCAAAGCAGGAGCCAGTCTTGCCTGGTTCCAAGACCGATACCGGGCAGAAGATTTAAGTGATGGCTGAGAATGGGGCTGGCACCTGGTAAAGATTCAGTAAGCTGCTATTATATTTCATGTCAGTTTCACTACAGTATCTAGCTGTGGAAGGTCCAACTATCCTCTGAGCCTAAGACCTACTAACAGATGACAAAGAATACACTTTATTTGAGTTGGAGAGAAAATAAACCCACTTTGTCTCTTCAAAGAGAGTTCGGGGGGGGTAAAGGGATGACAAGACAGACCCAGTGATACAGGAGGCCTCCACTTCCCAGCGGCCATAGTATTCCAGATTCATAAGGTCAAACTTTACAGCCCTGTTACTGTCACAGTTGATAATCCCTATCAAAAACATGCTATCTATTTCATCTCTGCTTTAAATGCAAAAAAACGGCTTCTGTGTTTTTCTTATAATGAAGGCATAAAAGAGCTATATGTCACATACACAGGAATTAAAGAGGTAGAAACATATTTCTAAACAGTTGTCATGTATACAGAGTTGTTTACGGAAATGTAAGTTAGCAAATGTAAGTTAGCAAAACGGAAATGTAAGTTGCTCAGATTGCCAAGAACAGAGTTCCAGGAAAGGCAGTATAAAAATGAATTTAAGGTCACACACTTAGAGGCATCTTTAGACTGAAACTAGAACGAGGCAAGAGAGGTAAGAAGTCACTCTCTTTCAGGCTCAAGTCAGTGCAGGTTACCACCTGAGAGTGAGTACATCCTTACATGTAAGTCCTCTGTCCCTTGCTTGTCTCAATCTATTTTGCACCTTGAGACATCCTTTATGTTGACCAAGGCTTATTATATAACATTTTATTTTTATTTATGATTTTAATATATAAAATTTTAATTTTGATAAAATCACAACAGGAGACCTACCCTCTTAACACATTTTTAAGTGTACAATTCAGCGTTGATGATAGGCACAATATTATACAGCAGATCTCTGACGCTCATTCATCTGGCACAATTGAGACTTTATGCCCTATGATTAGCAAACCCATTTCCCTCTCTCTTCCAGCCCCTGGTAGCCACCTTTCTACTCTCTTATTCTATGAGTTTGGCTATTTTAGATACCTATATAAGTGGAAGCATGCAAAATTTGTCCTTATGTGCCTGGCTAATTTCACTTTGTATAATGTCCACAAGGTTTATCCATATTGATACATATTTCAGGATTTCCTTCTTTTTAAGGGATGAATACTATTCCATTGTATGTATGTATGTGTGTATATATATGTGTGTATACATATATGTCATATATATGTCACAATTTCTTATTCATTTGTCTCTTGATGGAAATTTATATGTAAGACTGAAACTGTAAAACTCTCAGAAGAAAACACAGGGAAAAAGCTTTATCACATTTGTTATGGCAATGATTTCATGGAAATGACACCAAAAGCATAGGCAACAAAGACAAAAATAGACAAGTGAGACTACATCAAACTTAAAAGCTTCTGCACAGAAGAAATAATCAGCAGAGTGAAAAGGCAGCCTACAGAATTGGAGAAAATATTTGTGAACCATATAGTTGATAAGGACTTCATTTTCAAAATATGTAAGAAGCCCCTACAATTCAATAGCAAAAAACTAATAACCAATTAAAAAGTGGGCTAAAGACTTGAATAGACATTTCTCCAAAGAAAACATACAAATAGCCAACAAGTATATGAAAGGATGTTCAACATCACTAATTATCAGAGAAATGCAGATCAAAACCGCAATGTGATATCACCTTGCACCTGTTAGGATGGCTGCTATCCAAAAAACAAAAGGCAACAGGTGTTGGTGAGAATGTGGAGAAATTGAAATCCTTGTTCACTGTTGGTAGGAATGCAAAATGAGGCAGCCCCTATGGAAAACAGTATGGAGGTTCCTAAAAAAATTAAAAATCGACTGTGTGCAATGGCTCACACCTGTGGTCCCAGGGCTTTGGGAGGCCAAGGTGAGCAGATCACTTGAGCCCAGGAGTTCAAGACCAGCCTGAGCAACATGGCAAAACCCCATCTCTACAAAAAAAAAAAAACACACAAAAGTTAGACACATATGGTGGGGCACACCTGTTGTCCTAGCTACTAAGGAGGCTGAGGTGGGAGGATCACTTGAGCCCTGGAGGTGGAAGTTGCAGTGAGCCAGGATCACGCAACTGCACTCCAGCTTGGGCAACTGAGCAAGGCCCTGTATCAAAAAATAAAAATTAATTAAAAATAGATCTACCTTATGATTCAGTGATCCTATTTCTTGTTATTTATCCAAAAGAATTACAATCAGGATCTTGAAGAGAGACATGAATGCCCCAGTGTTTATTGCAGCATTATTCACAATAGCCAATATGTAGCAATAATCAAGTCTTTTTAAAGTCCCAGGTAGGCTTTGAAATTCTTTGACCAATTAACACACAAATGCCATCTTCAGATCATTTGCACACACCAGAGGTTGTTGGCAGCTTTCTGGGTTGGAAATGAGAATAGCTAGGGCTTTTCCCCACCAGGAGCCACTCTCCCCAGGATATGCAAAAGGCATGCACATCTGGATGTTCATCTTGCTTCCAGCTCAGCTGGAAGGAGATTCTCTGAGATGGCAAGCCAGGATGGTGTGGCACGCAGTGGTTGTCAGGGAGGGGGAAGACCAGGTCCCCTGGTACCCAGCAGGTGCCAGGGAGGAAGATGGGACAGGCAAGACCCCAAAGCTCATAGCTTCTCCTTGGGATATTTATCTTTGTTTCCATAGGTATTTATTTGTGCTTTTCTTTGACTGTTTTACTTGTCATTGAGAGTTAAAGAAGACATATTGTACGTCCTAAAGAGAAGCAGTAAAAATAATTTAACTTACTCCTTTCATGTCTTAGTGTATTAATTCTTGCTTACATAAGGAAATACAAAAAACAAACTGTAAACAAGGAATCATTTGGAATCAGATTATGCATGAATAATGACACACATTCTCTTCTAGGATGTGGGGGGGGGAAAATCTGGTTTTACTGCCAGTGGCTCTAAAAAATGTTTTGCTTTTTCAAAGGAAATTACTCAGAATGTAATAAAACATGTTTTCTGCTCTAAAAGGATTAATTTACCTTTTGTGTCATGAGAAAATAAATGCAATCAATACTTCAATTCTCTTCCTCTATGGAAAAAGACAATTTCCAAGTTTGAATCTTAGGGAATGATCATTTACCCTTGATTTCTTAATATTCAGATTCTGTTGCTCTTACGATTTCTCTGTTACTCAGACTCTCCCTGGAGCCCCAGATGCCTACTGGGAGTCTCTGCTTTCGTCTCCAGCTCCAGACCCTCTTTCTTTTTGTGTGTTTCCTTTCTTTCCTGTGATCCCCAATTTCTTCACTGGTGCCTAGAGACTGAAAAGCATAAGGGGATCTAAGATGAATAAAGAGGCAAGTTAATCAGTGCAGCTTCCAGGCCTGGGGTCTACCCTATCTCTAACACCAGCATGTCTTGTGACTTGGAACTTGCTACCTAACCTCACAATCCCTCACTTTTCTCACTTGCAAAGGAGAGATGAAAAACAGTACCTACTTGGTAGAGTAGTTCTAAGGAATGGATGCATGAATAGTGTTCAGTATAGTATCATGAGGACCTCATTTTGCTGAAGCCATTTACTCGCCTTATCTTCATATCTGCATGCAAGCATTCTGTTTAGAAACAATCCTTTGTTCTAATTTCTGTCCTTCCCACCAGCAGAATTCACTCTCCAGTTGCTGCAGGACATTTGAAAAGATTGTACATATCACTACTGCTTTATTTGGATTTACCTTTATTGAATCTCAGACGAAAGAGTTGAAAGGATCCTTTAAGATCCATCCACTCATCTGTCCATCCAGATAATATTTACTAAGCATTCACTACATGCCAAGCACTGTACTAGGCCCTGGAACAGAGATGTGAACAAAGCACTCGGGCCCTTAACTCCATGGTGCCTTAATTTTGTGAGTGGGCATTGAACAATCCATTACAAGTAGAGTGACCAACTTGCCTCAGTTTGACTGAGACTTATCCAGTTTTAGCACTTAAGCCCTCCCCAGTCCTGGCAAACCAGGATGGTTGGTCACCTTAATTGCAAATGTGATAAAAGGAAAATATACTATAAATGCTTCCAACCAGAGACCTGATCCAGTCTCAGATGTCAGAGGGGACTCACCATAGAAAGCAGCATTCATGGAAACCAGGCAGATTGGTAGACAAACAAAGGACATGGTGGAGAGGGGAAAGGGAGGTCATGTGTACAAGCAGAGATTGTGTGTGTACAAAGGCCTGGGTGGCTGGAGGAACTGGGAAAAGCAGAGAAAATAAAGAGATGTGACTGCAGGGAGTGTAAAGAAGACCTTGCAAAGCCCATGGAGGAATTTGTGCTTTATCAGAGGGACCCAGGGAAGCCTTGAAAGCCATGTTCTAGGCACTGTTCTGGGAATTTTGCATGTATCAACTCATTTGATCCTCACATCAACCCTGTGATGTCAGTACTTTTAATATCCCCATCTTATAGATGAGAAAACTGAGGCATCCCTAAGTCACATAGGTAAGTGGTATGACTAAGATATGAACCTGCGCATCTCACTTCCAGAGTCTAGCTACACTTTAAAAGACCATCCTAATCTTATCAATATAGCAGGCACCCACAATAAAGGTAAGGTAGATACCATTACCCCATTGCACAGTTGAGAATAATCAAGGTGTGGTGAGGTTAAAATCACTTGGCCAAAGAGCATTGTGCCAAAAGATTTACTTAAAAACAGCACTCTGGCTATGCCCTAAGCAGAATCAACTGGAAGCAGGCTGCAAAGCCCAGGTAAGAACATGTTGTGTAGGAAAGCTGATGACAGCTTGGGCATGCGTGTGTGGCAGATGGCATAGAAAGCCTGGATCAGTCATTCTCTTGGAGAAGAGTGGACAGAGCTGGCCCAGACTGATTGGACTAGCGCAGATAGACAAGAGAGAAGGGAAGGTTGACTCCCGGTTTATTGGTGGGAGCACTTGGATGGATGATGGAACCCATAACTGAGAAAGACAAACCTACTTTAGCAAGTTCAAGTTCTCGAAAGCATCTGTGCTTCAGGCCTTGTGCCACACACAGGGGATGCCCAGATGACTGAGCTATGGTACCTGTTCTCCAGACATTCGTAGGTTGTGGAGGAATAGTGTGGGGAGGGCCCAGATAGAAATATGCACAAAATATAGGAGGCATGGAACAGGAAGAGGAGACCAGCTATGCTCAAGACATCAAGGAAGACTTTATAGAGCAGGAAATCCTTCTCTTTGGTCCTAAAAGATAAAGAGAAGCTCATTAGGTGCAGAGGGAGGACGTTCCAGGCAGGGGGCACAGCATATACAAAGGATGTAAAGGCAGGAACGCCAGTTGAACTTATTCAATTATTTATTTATACCAGTATGGACTTGTGGATATTTATTTTATTCTATGGGTTATAATCTGTGGGTTACTAACTTTATTTATTTTGTGACTCAAATTGTTCCAGCTCTGCCTATTTAGAGTTTCTTCACATTGGCTTTTGCATTCTTTGGAAAGGCCTCTATCATATTTTGAGAACTTTCTTGCTTTCTGGCATGACAAGATGCCCCTGGCTCATCTCGGATTTTCCCTGCCCCAGTGCTGGAATCAACCACTCCTTTAAGGAGCCCTTGGTCAGGGTTTTTTTAGACAAATGAATGGGGAAGGCAGAGTGTGGGGGTCGAGGAAGCCAGGTAGGCCGAGGCAGGAAGAAAGCGGGCGGTGCGTGCAGCAGAAGGCACAATGGGGCAAAAGCTGAGTACTGAGAATGAGGATGAAGATGCCCAGTTCAGATATTCTCCTGCTTTTTCCTTCTCTCCCTAGAAGCTAAGACCTTCACAGAAGGTAAGCATTAAAACCCAACATATGGAATGCTGGGACTTCATCCACCAGTGCTCCCAGGGGCATTGGGAAGCCACTCACAATGTGTTTCTGGTTTAGGTGACCCACTCCTGGGCTTGTGCCCTTCCAGATGTCACAAGCCATCTTGGGAGAAGGAAGACTGGGACATGAGTCTGACAGTTGAATCCAAGCGCCTAAAGGGCATCTGGAAACCACCTCCTCCCATACCCAAGGCCTCCCCTGACCTTCTGCCTCACAGTCAAATCCAAAGAATCTAGTCTAGTGTTTACTAGCCTGGGCCTGGGAGTTAGAGCATCATGTGTTCGAATTCCAACTCTGTCATTTATTATCTGAGTAATGAAGACAAATTCTCTCAACTGCTCTGAACTTCGGTTTCTTCAACTGTAAATGAGGAAGATAATCTTGACTCATGACAAGAATTAAACATGACAACATATGTAATGCCTCAACACACAGCTTAGCAGGTGGTGAGCCATTCACGGACTGCCTTTATTTTATCAGTAGCCATGTGCTGGGCACCAGGAACTGTGTTAAGAGAAGAGGAGCAGAAGCCACAGCACTCTCTCATGCCACCACATTGCAGAACATTGCACATTTGACATAGCATTGTCACGTTCCAGCGTTCATCCTCCCAACAGTGTGTGAGCTGAGCTCTGCTACCTTCTAACTAACTGGATATTGATCAGTCTCATAACCTACTAAACTTTGGCTTCCACATCAGCAAAGTAAAGGTATCAATTTTTGCCTGGCTTACAAAATATAGTTTTAGCCTAGATTGAGTAACGATAACAATAACAGTAATTCACTTATGTAGTACTTGCCATGTTCTAGGCACTGTTCTGGGAATTTTGCATGTATCAACTCATTTGATCCTCACTCAACCCTGTGATGTCAGTACTTTTAATATCCTCATCTCATAGATGAGAAAACTGAGGCATCCCTAAGTCACATAGGTAAGTGGTATGACTGACATATGAACCTGCACATCTCGCTTCCAGAGTCTAGATACACTTTAAAAGACCATAATAATCTTATCAATATAGCAGACACCCACAATAAAAACATGGTAGACACTATTACCCCATTGCACAGTTGAGAATAATCAAGGTGTGGTGAGGTTAAAATGACTTGGCCAAATCTAAACCTGGAGCTTTATCCTCCTGAGGCTAATTTCAAGCTCGTTCTTTCTTGTTTCCTTTTTTCCAGACCTCTGCCTTAAGCACAGTTACAGGCTATGTGAAGGGAAGAGCTAAGAAGGCAGAAGTTGAACAGAAACAGGTTTTACAAAAACTTAAAAAGTGGGAGTATGTCAAAAATCGCACGTGATTCATTGCCAGAGGAGCAAGCGGTATAGGGAATGATTACTCTAGAACTTTCAAAGAAACTGAGGGAAGTTTATAAGCAAGGCACAGGAAGGTGTTGGGAAACTGCAAAGTGTTTTGTAAATGTAAAATATTGTTAGTATGGGGGTTGTTCTTTCCTTGGTATTGAAAGTTGGGTAGAATTGGGATTATACTAACCTCATATGCGGATGATGTGACCTTACAGGGCTGTTGTGATTCAGTGGGATACTGTGCATAAACCAGTTAGGATCATGCTTAGCCATGCAGCAAGCACTGTACAAGTGCTTGTGTAATTTTTAAATCAACGTTATTGAAGTGTAATTTATGTGCAAAAAAACTAGCCCCATTTAAGTTGTATAGTTCAATGAGTTCTGACATCTGTACTCACATGAGGAAGTACTGCCACATCAAGAGTCAGCTATCGCTTTATCATCAACGTAATTATATTAACATTTACTTCATGGCACTCCTGTGGGGACTCATGGCCTTCAGAACAGTGCTGGGCATTGATAGTACTCAATAAATATGAGCTATTTTTACCATGATGCCTAGCTACTAAAAGTTATTCATTGGAAAGAGTTACCTAGGTGCTCAGAAAAAAAAAGGGAAGCTTCCATTTTCGGGGGAGAATAGCTGAAGACTTTTCTGAGAAAGTACTAGTGTGGTCTAGCGAGAAAGCAAGCTGTGAGCACCACCCATGATCTGATCTGCCCCCTCTTTGAGCCCCAGAGATCTCTGAACTGGACCCCTTCCTAAATTCAGACGTGCACACAGAGGCTGGCCACCAGAATTCCCAGCAGTGTTCTTCGGCCAGTCAAGGGTCTCAGAGAAAGAAGGCAGCCTCATGGGACAGAATCAGAAAGGTCACCAGCAAGAGAGGGATCCTCCTCTCTTTCCTTCTCTGGCTTTGATGGAGTTGCCAGATCACTGCTTCCCATCTGCAGTCCCAGGTTTCAAAAGAGTCTTGCCAAACAAGCCACAAGTGTAGGCTCTCAGGAAAACAAACACTAGGAGAAGTATTTTTGTCAAGGCAGGAGCCCTGCAGTGGCTGGCTGCTCTTACAGATAAGTTATCTGTTCACCTTTTATAAATGTCAGACTTGAAATAAAAAAGACGGGATAATGAGGTCTTATTTCCACAGAAGCAAGCATGCACCTACTAATTAACCCACAGACCACTAACAAACGTTGCTGTTTAGATGCTTTTGCTGCAATTGTCAGATGCACAAATAGCTTTTGCTCAAATGATTTGATTTTCTTACCCTCCTTTGCTATTTTTAAAATATTTTAAATGGCCTTGATGATTCAACATCTGTTGATTCATTCACACATATTTGCGTAATACCCACTGTGTGCAAAGTATTGAATCAGAGATTTGGGGGATCCTAGGAGGCTGCTTTGGGAAAAGTAGAAGCTCTGGCACCCAACAAGTTGGGATTTCAACTTTGGCCTTGTCACCCAACATACAGATTAAAAAGCTGCAAGGCTCCATGGATTCACACACTCATGTTAAATGGTAATCATGCCACTGTCTTTTTAAAGTTGTTGTTGGTGTTAAATGAGATAACATAATTAAATATCTCACAGGTGGAAAGCACTACTTATTACAAAAAAGGAGCAGAGGCTGGGCACAGTGGCCCACGCCTATAATCCCAGGACTGGAAGGCCTAGGTAGATGGACTGCTTGAGCCCAGGAGTGCAAGACCAGCTTGGGCAACATAGTAAGACCCTGTCTCTACTAACAAACAAAAAAATTAGCCGGACATGGTGGCATGCACCTGTAGTCCCAGCTGCTTGGGAGGCTGAGGCAGGAGAATCGTTTGAGCCTGGGAGTTCAAGGCTGCACAGTGAGCTGAGATCACACCACTGTACTCCAGCCTGGGTGACAGAGTGAGACTCTGTCTCTAAAAAATAAAAATAAAGGCTGGCGCACAATGACTCACTCCTGTTATCCCAGCACTTTGGGAGGCCAAGGTGGGCAGATCACGAGGTCAGGAGTTCGAGACCAGCCTGACCAACATGGTGAAACCCTGTCTCTACTAAAAATACAAAAATTAGCTGGGCATGGTGGCATGCGCCTATAATCTCAGCTACTCAGGAGGCTGAGGAAGGAGAATTGCTTGAACCTGGAGGCAGAGGTTGCAGTGAGCCAAGATTGAGCCACTGCACTCCAGCCTGGGCGACAGAGCGAGACTCCATCTCAAAATAAATAAATAAATAAAGTAAAAATAAAAAAAATACAAATAAAAATTAAGAAGGACTAGAGGAAAAATATGGAGGAGTAAGGGAGTGAGAAGAAAGAGGGAGAGGGGACGAGAAAGAAGGAGAAAGAAGAGGAGATGGCAGAGGTGACAAAAGAGAAGAAAACAAATCAACATGGCGACAGAGGAGAAGGAAAAGATGAGATGAGGGTCTTTTTGAAGCTGCTCCCAATCTGGTGAGGAAGACTGACATATGGAAAATAACTAGGGTATTGCTATGGGCTGAGCTATGCCCCGTGTAAATTCACATGTTGAAGTTCTAGCCCCCCAGTACCTCAGAATGTGCTGTATTTGGAGAGAGGGCTTTTCAAAATATAATTAAAGTAAAAAGAAGTCACATCGGTGTGCCCTAATGCAATATAACTGGTGTCCTTATAAGAAGAGGTGATTAACATGCAAACATGTACAGAGGGTAGACCACGTGAAGATACAGGGAGAGTCAGCCATCTACAAGTCAAGAAGAAAGGCCTCAGAATGAAATCAACTTGGCCATCACTTTGATGTTAGACTTCCAGCCTCCAGAACTTTGAAGAAATAAACTCCTATTGTTTAAGCCACCCAGTCTGTGGTACTTTGTTTTGGCAGCCCTGGCTAACTAATACAGGTATAGTTGGTAAAAAAGAGAAGTAGAAAATTATCACAGACATTTTAGAGAAGGCAACTAAATCTCACAATGGGATTAGGAAGAAGAGATTGGGGGATGAGGAAAACATCGAAGGATGATTATTTCTGGGGTCCTATAGGTGGAGATGGGCAGGGAAAGGCTTGAGCAAAAGCCCTAGAGTCAAGGCATGCTCACTGCATAGGGAGGAGTCACAGCTGGCTTGGCAGGTGGGATGGAAGAGGAGGTTGCAAAGATATGGTCTACCCGATTTAAGGAGGCCTTGAGTACTTTATTCCGAAAGTGGTTGCAGGCTCTGAATAAGTGAATTCTACAGGTGGACATCCAAAGTAAGAGAAAAACAATTCCAAATTCTTTCACGTGAGATATTACATGGAAGGCAGAATATTCTATAATAGGGGTTCAGTATCTTCGCTCTGGAAACAGTGATGCTCCCTTGCCTCTGACAATAAAATAACAATAAAAATAACACATTTTATTTCTTTCTAAAGCAATGCTTTATGAATGACTGGGTTTCATTCTGACAACCCTGTGGTGGTTTGAATGGTGGCCCCAGAAATCTCTTATTTCCCAGAACCTATGAATGTGAGCTTATTTGGAATAAAGGAGTCTCTGCAGATGTAATAATGTTAAAGACCTTGAGATCCTTGGATTATCTAAATGGGCCCTAAATGCAATGACAAGTGTCCTTATGAGCGACACACAAAGGAGAGACACAGGCTACATAAAGATCAAAGCAGTAACTGGAATTAGGCAGCCAGGATGTCAACCACAAGCCAAGGGATGCCTGGAGCCACCACAGGCTTAAAGAGATGAAGGAATGTTCTCCCCTAGAGACTTCAGAGGGAGTGTGGCCCTGCTAATGCCTTGACTTTGGACTTCTGGCCTCCAAAACAGTGAGATGATACATTTCTATTTTTTTAAGCCAGCAAGTTTGTAGTCACTTGTTAAGGCAGCTCTAGCAGGCTTTAAATTATAATACAAATGCTTCAAGAAGGGCAGAGGAGGAATTCTTTTTTTTTTTTTCCCCCATAATTTTTTTTATTATACTTTAGGGTTTTAGGGTACATGTGCACAATGTGCAGGTTTGTTACATATGTATCCATGTGCCATGTTGATTTCCTGCACCCATTAACTCATCATTTAGCATTAGGTGTATCTCCTAATGCTGTCCCTCCCCCCTCCCCCAACCCCACAACAGTCCCCGGAGTGTGATGTTCCCCTTCCTGTGTCCATGAGTTCTCATTGTTCAATTCCCACCTATGAGTGAGAACATGCGGTGTTTGGTTTTTTGTCCTTGCGATAGTTTACTGAGAATGATGTTTTCCAGTTTCATCCATGTCCCTACAAAGGACACGAACTCATCATTTTTTATGGCTGCATAGTATTCCATGGTGTATATGTGCCACATTTTCTTAATCCAGTCTATCGTTGTTGGACATTTGGGTTGGTTCCAACTCTTTGCTATTGTGAATAGTGCTGCAATAAACATACGTGTGCATGTGTCTTTATAGCAGCATGATTTATAGTCCTTTGGGTATATACCCAGTAATGGGATGGCTGGGTCAAATGGTATTTCTAGTTCAAGATCCCTGAGGAATCGCCACACTGACTTCCACAATGGTTGAACTAGTTTACAGTCCCACCAACAGTGTAAAAGTGTTCCTATTTCTCCACATCCTCTCCAGCACCTGTTGTTTCCTGATTTTTTAATGATGGCCATTCTAACTGGTGTGAGATGGTATCTCACTGTGGTTTTGATTTGCATTTCTCTGATGGCCAGTGATGATGAGCATTTCTTCATGTGTTTTTTGGCTGCATAAATGTCTTCTTTTGAGAAGTGTCTGTTCATGTCCTTTGCCCACTTTTTGATGGGGTTGTTTGTTTTTTTCTTGTAAATTTGTTTGAGTTCATTGTAGATTCTGGATATTAGCCCTTTGTCAGATGAGTAGGTTGCAAAAATTTTCTCCCATTCTGTAGGTTGCCTGTTCACTCTGATGGTAGTTTCTTTTGCTGTGCAGAAGCTCTTTAGTTTAATTAGATCCCATTTGTCAATTTTGGCTTTTGTTGCCATTGCTTTTGGTGTTTTAGACATGAAGTCCTTGCCCACGCCTATGTCCTGAATGGTATTGCCTAGGTTTTCTTGTAGGATTTTAATGGTTTTAGGTCTAACATTTAAGTCTTTAATCCATCTTGAATTAATTTTTGTATAAGGTGTAAGGAAGGGATCCAGTTGCAGCTTTCTACATATGGCTAGCCAGTTTTCCCAGCACCATTTATTAAATAGGGAATCCTTTCCCCATTTCTTGTTTTTGTCAGGTTTGTCAAAGATCAGATGGTTGTAGATGTGTGGTATTATTTCTGAGGGCTCTGTTCTGTTCCATTGGTCTATATCTCTGTTTTGGTACCAGTACCATGCTGTTTTGGTTACTGTAGCCTTGTAGTATAGTTTGAAGTCAGGTAGTGTGATGCCTCCAGCTTTGTTCTTTTGGCTTAGGATTGACTTGGCAATGCGGGCTCTTTTTTGGTTCCATATGAACTTTAAAGTAGTTTTTTCCAATTCTGTGAAGAAAGTCATTGGTAGCTTGATGGGGATGGCATTGAATCTATAAATTACTTTGGGCAGTATGGCCATTTTCACGATATTGATTCTTCCAACCCATGAGCATGGAATGTTCTTCCATTTGTTTGTATCCTCTTTGATTTCATTGAGCAGTGGTTTGTAGTTCTCCTTGAAGAGGTCCTTCACATCCCTTGTAAGTTGGATTCCTAGGTATTTTATTCTCTTTGAAGCAATTGTGAATGGGAGTTCACTCATGATTTGGCTCTCTGTTTGTCTGTGATTGGTGTACAAGAATGCTTGTGATTTTTGTACATTGATTTTGTATCCTGAGACTTTGCTGAAGTTGCTAATCAGCTTAAGGAGATTTTGGGCTGAGACAATGGGGTTTCTAGATATACAATCATGTCATCTGCAAACAGGGACAATTTGACTTCCTCTTTTCCTAGTTGAATACCCTTTATTTCCTTCTCCTGCCTGATTGCTCTGGCCAGAACTTCCAGCACTATGTTGAATAGGAGCGGTGAGAGAGGGCATCCCTGTCTTGTGCCAGTTTTCAGAGGGAATGCTTCCAGTTTTTGCCCATTCAGTATGATATTAGCTGTGGGTTTGTCATAGATAGCTCTTATTATTTTGAGATATGTCCCATCAATACCTAATTTATTGAGAGTTTTTAGCATGAAGCGTTGTTGAATTTTGTCAAAGGCCTTTTCTGCATCTATTGAGATAATCATGTGGTTTTTGTCTTTGGTTCTGTTTATATGCTGGATTACATTTATTGATTTGCGTGTGTTGAACCAGCCGTGCATCCCAGGGATGAAGCCCACTTGATCATGGTGGATAAGCTTTTTGATGTGCTGCTGGATTCGGTTTGCCAGTATTTTATTGAGGATTTTTGCATCAATGTTCATCAAGGATATTGGTCTGAAATTCTCTTTTTTGGTTATGTCTCTGTCAGGTTTTGGTATCAGGATGATGCTGGCTTCATAAAATGTGTTAGGGAGGATTCCCTCTTTTTCTATTGATTGGAATAGTTTCAGAAGGAATGGTACCAGTTCCTCCTTGTACCTCTGGTAGAATTCAGCTGTGAATCCATCAGGTCCTGGGCTCTTTTTGGTTGGTAAGCTATTGATTATTGCCACAATTTCAGAACCTGTTATTGGTCTATTCAGAGATTCAACTTCTTCCTGGTTTAGTCTTGGGAGGGTGTATTTGTCGAGGAATTTATCCATTTCTTCTAGATTTTCTAGTTTATTTGCATAGAGGTGTTTGTAGTATTCTCTGCTGGTAGATTGTATTTCTGTGGGATCGGTGGTGATATCCCCTTTTTCGTTTTTTATTGCATCTATTTGATTCTTCTCTCTTTTCTTCTTTATTAGTCTTGCTAGCGGTCCATCAATTTTGTTGATCTTTTCAAAAAACCAGCTCCTGGATTCATTAATTTTTTGAAGGGTTTTTTGTGTCTCTATTTCCTTCAGTTCGGGCAGAAGAGGAATTCTAATACCTATGTGACCAATGGGAAAAGCAAGATTCTGCTCTTATATAAGTTAATCAAAAAGTGTGGTCTACTTGGACCCAAAGATTTTTCAGTAGATTGGAATGCCCTAAATGTAGTCCCTGAAATTGTGAGAGATTAGGGAGGCTCATCAACAAGCCAGTGAACCACTCCTGTGAGCAGTTGACAGAAGAATGCAAGCTAAGGTCGAAGAGTATCTGAAATAGCCAGGGTCCAGCATATGGTAAGAAATGTGACCCAAAGACCTTGAACTGCCTGCTGAGAAGCTTGCTCCTGGCTTGTAAAAACACCTGTTTGCCAAAGTTGATTCTTTGGATTAGCAGTCAACAGGATTCATTCATACTACAATAATTGAATTGTCAATCACTGGCCTTGCTAAGGACTGTCAGAAAACCTGTCGACTGAGCACAGCTAAGTTGATCAAACCAGCTCAGACCAGCTGTGATGACGCAGAACACCACCTTGATAGAATCTCAATATGGAGACAATTAAGGAAGGCATTGATGGGGCTTTAGGGCCAGGGTGAGTGATTTTAAGGGGGGTCTTACAAGGTAGGAGAGCTATTGGCACAGGACAGAGTTTCTAACAAATGGTTTCAAATTAGTAGACAGAGTGAGGCAAGGGTCCTGAAGCAAACTTCGATGAGCAAGATGTCAGTCATCAAAACTGATAAAAAGTGTTTTGGTTGATTCACAAGAGCAGGTATTTCCTGGAGCTAGCAGCTAAGTAATTTCTGCTTGATCCCGATATTGTCTAACATGGACTGAGAGAAGCATGCTGGCCTAAGCATGCTACAACTCACTACAACAAATATGTAGTGAGTTGAGGATTCACCATGTTAAGGCACTTTTCTAGGTGCATGTGCGTGTGCATGTGTGTAGGTGCCTGTTAGTGAGTGCGTGTGTGTATGTTAATCCTTGACTCCATAAAGCTTGAATTCCAATGGGAATGTGGGGAGGACAGAAACAGAATATTCAATACACACATGTGACAAACTGAATTTAAGAAAGTGCTAAGTTCCAAGGAGAAAAATAAAACAGGAAAAGAAAATGGAGATTGTTATGGGAAAAGAAGAGCAAACGATATTAAGTGTCATGGGACCAATCACCCTACGGCCACCTAAGCTTGGGGAGTGCTTGGTGAAACAAAGTTAAATAGAGTTCATCACCCCAGAACATCCAGGAGTCTTATGTTTTTCAGTGTTTATTAAGAGTCTCCAAGAAGATGATAAAGCATACTGCATTTTCTAAATGTGTTTTGCTTCTGTAGCCTTCCTTCCATAGCACCTCACTAAGGACCTTTAATCATTGGGAAAATGTTTAAGGAAGACACTGTAGGCAGAGGACAGTCATCAGGTGTGCAGAACAACTGGCTTGAAGGACCTGCAAGCCAGGAGGGAGGTGCTGGCATGACAGTCCAAGCCTCTGGCTGCGAAGGGATACAGATGTGGAGAAGTGACAGAGGCTGAGGATGGGAGAGTGTGACAATCCATGAGCTTGTGCCAGAATATCAGGACCATTCAGGAGAGGTGGACACATATTTCAGTTTTTCTCTGTGCTTTCTGTTCCTATCACAGAATTGGGTTTAATATTTGTTGAATGAATAAAGAGATGTAATGGATTAGAGAAGAAAACTGGGTAGATGGCATCCAAACTTAACCAGTTTGTGGAAAACGATGGGGTTACCTATTTTTTTTAATTTGCTATTTTAAAATTATTATACTTTAAGTTCTAGGGTACATGTGCACAATGTACATGTTTGTTACATATGTATACATGTGCCATGTTGGTGTGCTGCACCAATTAACTCGTCATTTACATTAGGTATATCTCCTAATGCTATCCCTCCCCCCTCCACCCACCCCACTACAGGCCCCTGTGTGTGATGTTCCCCTTCCTGTGTCCAAGTGTTCTCATTGTTCAATTCCCACCTGTGAGTGAGAACATGCAGTTTTTGGTTTTTAGTCCTTGCGATAGTTTGCTGAGAATGATGGTTTCCAGCTTCATCCATGTCCCTACAAAGGACATGAACTCATCATTTTTTATGGCTGCATAGTATTCCATGGTGTATATGTGCCACATTTTCTTAATCCAGTCTATCATTGATGGACATTTGGGTTGGTTATTGTGAATAGTGTCACAATAAACATACGTGTGCATGTGTCTTTATAGCAACATGATTTATAATCCTTTGGGTATATACCCAGTAATAGGATGGCTGGGTCAAGTGGTATTTCTAGTTCTAGATCCTTGAGGAGTTGCCACACTGTCTTCCACAATGGTTAAACTAGTTTACAGTCCCACCAACAGTGTAAAAGTGTTCCTATTTCTCCACATCCTCTCCAGCACCTGTTGTTTCCTGACTTTTTAACAATTGCCATTCTAACTGGTGTGAGATGGTATCTCGTTGTGGTTTTGATTTGCATTTCTCTGATGGCCAGTGATGATGAGCATTTTTTCATGTGTCTGTTGGTTGCATAAATGTCTTCTTTTGAGATGTGTCTGTTCATATACTTTGCTCACTTTTTTTTTGTCTGTGACACATTTTATTTTATTTTTTTCTGGTGATCTTTATCCCTTCTTATCCTGATTGTATTATTTATAGCTGCATTAAAAAGTACCCCAGGCAAGAGGCATTTATTACCTCACCATGTCTATGAGTCAGGAATCTCATAGTGATATATCTGGGTGATTCAACCTTAGGGTCTGTGTCTTACAAAGTAGCCATCAAACTTGTTTGGGGCTGCTGTCATCAGATGGTTCAACTAGGTGAAGATCTGCTTCTGAACTCACTCACCTCACTGTTGGCTGGCCACAGGAGATCTATTTCTAAAAGTACTCGTCTGGGTCTCACTTCAGGGCTACTTCATGTCATGGCAGTGGCTTTCTCCAGATGCAAGTGATCGAGAAGGTATTACACAAAGGCATGAATTCCAGGAGGTGGAGATTATAAGAGCCCCTTTTGGAGGCTACCTCTAACACTGAATTCAGTACTGTCATTCAAGCCGATCTCGAACTTGTGTGCAGGAGATTGCGGAACTCAGGTATCTGTCTCTATGAGTGAGAACATGCGGTGTTTGTTTTTTCATCCTTGTGATAGTTTGCTGAGAATGATGGTTTCCAGTTTCATCCATGTCCCTTCAAAGGACATGAACTCATCATTTTTTATTGCTGCATAGTATTCCATGGTGTATATGTGCCACATTTTCTTCATCCAGTCTGTCGTTATTGGACATTTGGGTTGGTTCTAAGTCTTTGCTATTGTGAGTAGTGCCGCAATAAACATATGGGTGCATGTGTCTTTATTGCAGCATGATTTATAATCCTTTGGGTATATACCCAGTAATGGGATGGCTGGGTCAAATGGTATTTCTAGTTCTAGATCCCTGAGGAATCACCACACTGACTTCCACAATGGTTGAACTAGTTTACAGTACCACCAACAGTGTAAAAGTGTTCCTATTTCTCCACATCCTCTCCAGCATCTGTTGTTTCTTGACTTTTTAATGATCGCCATTCTAACTGGTGTGAGATGGTATCTCGCTGTGGTTTTGATTTGCATTTCTCTGATGGCCAGAGACTTTAAACTAACAAAGATCAGAAGAGACAAAGAAGGCCATTACATAACGGTAAAGGGATCCATTCAACAAGAAGAGCTAACTATCCTAAATATATATGCACCCAATACAGGAGCACCCAGATTCATAAAGCAAGTCCTTAGTGACCTACTAAGAGAATTAGACTCCCACACAATAATAATGGGAAACTCTAACACCCCACTGTCAACATTAGACAGATCAATGAGACAGAAAGTTAACAAGGATACCCAGGAATTGAACTCAGCTCTGCACCAAGCGGACCTAATAGACATCTACAGAACTCTCAAGCCCAAATCAACAGAATATACATTTTTTTCAGCACCACACCACACCTATTCCAAAATTGACCACATAGTTTGAAGTAAAACACTCCTCAGCAAATGTAAAAAAACAGCAATTATAACAAACTATCTCTCAGACCACAGTGCAATCAAACTAGAGCTCAGGATTAAGAAACTCACTCAAAACCACTCAACTACATGGAAACTGAACCATCTGCTCCTGAGTGACTACTGAGTACACTATGAAATGAAGGCAGAAATAAAGATGTTCTTTGAAACCAACGAGAACAAAGACACAACATACCAGAATCTCTGGGACACATTTAAAGCAGTGCACAGAGGGAAATTTATAGCACTAAATGCCCACAAGAGAAAGCAGAAAAGATCCAAAATTGACACCCTGACATCACAATTAAAATAACTAGAAAAGCAAGAGCAAACACATTCGAAAGCTAACAGAAGGCAAGAACTAACTAAAATCAGAGCAGAACTGGAGGAGATAGAGACATAAAAGCCCTTCAAAAAATTAATGAATCCAGGAGCTGGTTTTTTTGAAAAGATCAGCAAAATTGATAGACCGCTAGCAAGACTAACAAAGAAGAAAAGAGAGGAGAATCAAATAGACGCAATAAAAAATGATAAAGGAGATATCACCACCGATCCCATAGAAATACAAACTACCATCAGAGAATACTACAAACACCTCTATGCAAATAAACTAGAAAATCTAGAAGAAATGGATAAATTCCTCGACACATACACCCTCCCAAGACTAAACCAGGAAGAAGTTGAATCTCTGAATAGACCAATAACAGGCTCTGAAATTGTGGCAATAATCAATAGCTTACCAACCAAAAAAAGTCCAGGACCAGATGGATTCACAGCCGAATTCTACCAGAGGTACAAGGAGGAGCTGGTACCATTCCTTCTGAAACTATTCCAATCAATAGAAAAAGAGGGAATCCTCCCTAATTCATTTTATGAGGCCAGCATCATCCTGATACAAAGGCTGGCAGAGACACAACCAAAAAAGAGAATTTTAGACGAATATCCTTGATGAAAATTGATGCAAAAATCCTCAATAAAATACTGGCAAACCGAATCCAGCAGCACATCAAAAAGCTTATCCACCATGATCAAGTGGGCTTCATCCCTGGGATGCAAGGCTGGTTCAACATATGCAAATCAATAAATGTAATCCAGCATATAAACAGAAGCAAAGGCAAAAACCACATGATTATCTCAATAGATGCAGAAAAGGCCTTTGACAAAATTCAACAATGCTTCATGCTAAAAACTCTCAATAAATTAGGTATTGATGGGACGTATCTAAAAATAATAAGAGCTATCTATGACTAACCCATAGCCAATATCATATTGAATGGGCAAAAACTGGAAGCATTCTCTCTGAAAACCGGCACAAGACAGGGATGCCCTCTCTCACCACTCCTATTCAACATAGTGTTGGAAGTTCTGGCCAGGGCAATCAGGCAGGAGAAGGAAATAAAGGGTATTCAATTAGGAAAAGAGGAAGTCAAATTGTCCCTGTTTGCAGATGACATGATTGTATATCTAGAAAACCCCATTGTCTCAGCCCATGCCTATGTCCTGAATGGTATTGCCTAGGTTTTCTTCTAGGGTTTTTAGAGTTTTAGGTCTAACATTTAAGTCTTTAATCCATCTTGAATTAATTTTGTATAAGATGTAAGGAAGGGATCCAGTTTCATCTTTCTACATATGGCTAGCCAGTTTTCCCAGCACCATTTATTAAGTAGGGAATCCATTCCCCATTTCTTGTTTTTGTCAGGTCAGATGGTTGTAGATGTGTGAAGTTATTTCTGAGGGCTCTGTTCTGTTCCATTGGTCTATATCTTTGTTTTGGTACAAGTACCATGCTGTTTTGGTTACTGTAAGCCTTGTAGTATACTTTGAAGTCGGGTTGCCTGATGCCTCCAGCTTTGTTCTTTTTGCTTAGGATCGTCTTGTCAATGCAGGCTCTTTTTTGGTTCCATAAGAACTTTAAAGTAATTTTTTCCAATTCTGTGAAGAAAGTCATTGGTAGCTTGATGGGGATGGCATTGAATCTATAAATTATCTTGGGCAGTATGGCCATTTTCACAATATT
Source organism: Hylobates moloch (assembly GCF_009828535.3). NCBI lineage: Eukaryota > Metazoa > Chordata > Mammalia > Primates > Hylobatidae > Hylobates > Hylobates moloch. The sequence goes on from NW_026652326.1 coordinate 678,907, forward strand.
GATTCTTCCTGTCCATGAGCATGGAATATTCTTCCATTTGTTTGTGTCTTCTTTTATTTTGTTGAGCAGTGGTTTGTGGTTCTCCTTGAAGAGGTCCTTCACATCCCTTGTGAGTTGGATTCCTAGGTATTTTATTCTCTTTGAAGCAATTATGAATGGGAGTTCACTCATGATTTGGCTCTCTGTTTGTCTGTTATTGGTGTATAGGAATGCTTGTGATTTTTGTACATTGATTTTATATCCTGAGACATTGCTGAAGTTGCTTATCAGCTTAAGGAGATTTTGGGCTGAGACAATGGGGTTTCTAGATATATAATCATGTTGTCTGCAAACAGGGAAAATTTGATTTCCTCTTTTCCTAATTGAATACCCTTTATTTATTTCTCCTGCCTGATTGCCCTGGCCAGAACTTCCAACACTATGTTGAATAGGAGAGGTGAGAGAGGGTATCCCTGTCTCGTGCCAGTTTTCAAAGAGAATACTTCCAGTTTTTGCCCATTCAGTATGATATTGGCTATGGGTTTGTCATAAATAGCTCTTATTATTTTGAGATATGTCCCATCAATACCTAATTTATTGAGAGTTTTTAGCATGAAGGGTTGTTGAATTTTGTTGAAGGCCTTTTCTGCATCTATTGAGATAATCATGTGGTTTTTGTCTTTGGTTCTGTTTATATGCTGGATTACATTTATTGATTTGCATATGTTGAACCAGCCTTGCATCCCAGGGATGAAGCCCATTTGATCATGGTGGATAAGCTTTTTGATGTGCTGCTGGATTTGGTTTGTCAGTATTTTATTGAGGATGTTTGCACTGATGTTCATCAGGGATATTGGTCTAAAATTCTGTTTTTTTGGTTGTGTCTCTGCAAGGCTTTGGTATCAGGGTGATGCTGGCCTCATAAAATGAGTTAGGGAGGATTCCCTCTTTTTCTGTTGACTGGGATAGTTTCAGAAGGAATGGTACCAGCTCCTCCTTGTACCTCTGGTAGAATTTAGCTGTGAATCTGTCTGGTCCTGGACTTTTTTTGGTTGCTAAGCTATTAATTATTGCCTCAATTTCAGAGCCTGTTATTGGTCTATTTAGGGATTCAACTTCTTCCTGGTTTAGTCTTGGGAGGGTGTATGTGTCCATGAATTTATCCATTTCTTCTAGATTTTCTACTTTATTTGCGTGAGATGTTTCTAGTATTCTCTGATGGTAGTTTGTATTTCTGTGGGATCGGTGGTGATATCTCCTTTATCATTTTTTATTGCATCTATTTGATTCTTCTCTCTTTTCCTCTTTGTTGATCTTGCTAGCAGTCTATCAATTTTGTTGATCTTTTCAAAAAACCAGCTCGTGGATTCATTGATTTTTTTGAAGGGTTTTTTGTGTCTCTATCTCCTCCAGTTCTGCTCTGATTTTAGTTATTTCTTGCCTTCTGCTGGCTTTTGAATGTGTTTGCTCTTGCTTCTCTAGTTCTTTTAATTGTGATGCTAGGGTGTCAATTTTAGATCTTTCCTGCTTTCTCTTGTGGGCATTTAGTGCTATAAATTTCCCTCTACGCACTGCTTTAAATGTGCTCCAGAGATTCTGGCATGTTGTGTCTTTGTTCTCATTGGTTTTAAAGAACTTCTTTATTTCTGCCTTCATTTCTTTTTGTACCCCGTTGTCATTCAGGAGCAGATTGTTCAATTTCCATGTAGTTGAGTGGTTTTGAGTGAGTTTCTTAATCCTGAGTTCTAGTTTGATTGCACTGTGGTCTGAGAGACAGTTTGTTATAATTTCTGTTCTTTTGCATTTGCTGAGGAGTGCTTTACTTCCAACTATGTGGTCAATTTTGGTGTAAGTGCAATGTGGTGCTGAGAAAAATGTATATTCTGTTGATTTGGGGTTGAGAGTTCTGTAGATGTCTATCAGGTCCACCTAGTGTAGAGCTGAGTTCAATTCCTGGATGTCCTTTTTAACTTTCTGTCTCGTTGATCTGCCTAATGTTGACAGTGGGGTGTTAAAGTCTCCCATTCTTATTGTGTGGGAGTCTAAGTCTCTTTCTAGGTCTCTAAGGACTTGGTTTATGAATCTGGGTGCTCCTGTATTGGGTGCATATATATGTAGGATAGTTAGCTCTTCTTATTGAATTGATCCCTTTACCATTATGTAATGGCCTTCTTTGTCTCTTTTGATCATTGTTGGTTTAAAGTCTGTTTTATCAGAAACTAGGATTGCAACCCCTGCCTTTTTTTGTTTTCCATTTGCTTGGTAGATCTTCCTCCATCCCTTTATATTGAGCCTATGTGTGTCTCTGCAAGTGAGATGGGTCTCCTGAATACAGCACACTGTTGGGTCTTGACTGTTTATCCAATTTGCCAGTCTGTGTTTTTTAATTGGAGCATTTAGCTCATTTACATTTAAGGTTAATATTGTTATGTGTGAATTTGATCCTGTCATTATGATGTTAGCTAGTTATTTTGCTTGTTAGTTGATGCAATTTCTTCCTAGCATCAATGGTCTTTACAATTTGGCATGTTTTTGCAGTGGCTGGTGCTGGTTGTTCCTTTCCATGTTTAGTGCTTCCTTCAGGAGCTCTTGTAGGGCAGGCCTGGTGGTGACAAAATCTCTCAGCATTTGCTTGTCTGTAAAGGATTTTATTTCTCCTTCACTTATGAAGCTTAGTTTGGCTGGATATGAAATTCTGGGTGGAAAATTCTTTCCTTTAAGAATGTTGAATATTGGCTCCCACTCTCTTCTGGCTTGTAGAGTTTCTGCCGAGAGATCCGCTGTTAGTCTGATGGGCTTCCCTTTGTGGGTAACCCGACCTTTCTCTCTGGCTGCCCTTAACATTTTTTCATTCATTTCAACTTTGGTGAATCTGACAATTATTTGTCTTGGAGTTACTGTTCTCGAGCAGTACCTTTGTGGCGTTCTCTGTATTTCCTGAATTTGAATGTTGGCCTGCCTTTCTAGGTGTGGAAGTTCTCCTGGAAAATATCCTGAAGAGTGTTTTCCAACTTGGTTCCATTCTCCCTGTCACTTTCAGGTACACCAATCAGACGTAGATTGGGTCTTTTCACATAGTCCCACATTTCTTGGAGGCTTTGTTCATTTCTTTTTGCTCTTTTTGCTCTAAACTTCTCTTCTTGCTTCATTTCATTCATTTGATCTTCAATCACTGATACCCTTTCTTCCAGTTGATGGAATCGGCTACTGAAGCTTGTACATTCATCACATAGTTCTCGTGCCATGGTTTTCAGCTCCATCAGGTCATTTAAGGACTTCTCTACACTGGTTATTCTAGTTAGCCTTTCATCTAATCTTTTTTTCAAGGTTTTTAGCTTCTTTGCAATAGGTTCAAACATCCTCCTTTAGCTTGGAGAAGTTCGATCTTCTGAAGCCTTCTTCTCTCAATTTGTGAAAGTCACTCTCCATCCAGCTTGGTTCCATTGCTGGCGAGGAGCTGTGTTCCTTTGGAGGGGGAGAGGCGCTCTGATTTTTAGAATTTTCAATTTTTCTGATCTGTTTTTTCCCCATCTTTGTGGTTTTATCTACCTTTGGTGTTTGATGATGGTGACGTACAGATGGGGTTTTGGTGTGGATGTCCTTTCTGTTAGTTAGTTTTCCTTCTAACAGTCAGGACCCTCAGCTGCAGGTCTGTTGGAGTTTGCTGGAGGTCCACCCCAGACGCTGTTTGTCTGGGTATCAGCAGTGGAGGCTGCAGAACACCGAATATTGCTGAACAGCAAATGTTGCTGCCTGATCATTCCTCTGGAAGCTTCATCTCAGAAAGGTACCCAGCTGTGTGACGTGTCAGTCTGCCCCTACTGGGGGATGCCTGCCAGTTAGGCTACTCGGGGGTCAGGGACGCACTTGAGGAGGCAGATTGTCTGTTCTCAGATCTCAAACTCCATGCTGGGAGAACCACTACTCTCTTCAAAGCTGTCAGACAGGGACATTTAAGTCTGCAGAAGTTTCTGCTGCTTTTTGTTCAGCTATGCCCTACCCGCAGAGGTGGAGTCTACAGAGGCAGGCAGGCCTCCTTGGGCTGCGGTGGGCTCCACCAAGTTCAAGCTTCCTGGCTGCTTTGTTTACTTACTCAAGCTTCAGCAATGGTGGGTGCTCCTCCCCCAGCCTTGCTGCCACCTTGCAGTTCAAACTCAGACTGCTCTGCTAGCAATGAGCGAAGCTCCATGGGCATGGGACCCTCTGAGCCAGGCACAGGATGTAATCTCCTGGTGTGCCATTTGCTAAGACCATTGGAAAAGCACAGTATTAGGGTGGAAGTGACCCAATTTTCCAGGTGCCATCTGTCACAGCTTCCCTTGGTTAGGAAAGGGAACTCCCTGACCCCTTGCACTCCCCGGGTGAGGCAATGCCTCAACCTGCTTCAGCTCATGTTCAGTGGGCTGCACCCACTGTCCTGCACCCACTGTCTGACAAGCCCCAGTGAGATGAACCCAGTACCTCAGTTGGAAATGCAGAAATCACCTGTCTTCTGCATCACTCATGCTGGGAGCTGTGGACTGGAGCTCTTCCTTTTTGGAAGCCTGCAATGATAGTTTCAGGTCCCACCCTGTCCCTCCACTGCCCCCTACTCTCTTAGCAGAGATTTCAGTCTATGTTACTGCTCCTATGTATTTCTATGTCTCTTAGGGGCGTTTCCTTGTGCCTGGAAATCCAGCCCCATGCTGCCTCATGAGGGGGATGATGGCCCTGTTGAACCCCTCCAAATTCAACCCCACAACCACTGTGCCCCTATGTCTGGTCCACAGTAACCTGCCTGCTGGACTTGGTGACCTCAGTCACTGTGTTGAGTCACAGATGAGGCCAGAAACTAAGTGACGGCTCCCTACACATGACTCCTCTGGCCTTATTATGGGTATAATTGGTTTGCTCCTGCAACCAAGAAGCCTCAAGGCTTTAAGAAAGAACCCCCTTACCTTTGCAAGACCTACCATCCCCCATTAGATTACAGGACCTCACGAAGGTGTCTGGCTTGTTATAGTTTCAGTGTCAGCCTCTTCTCTGCAGCCCTCAGGCATGGAGTGAAGACTACCTTCTCTCACCCCTTTCCTGTTCTTTCTGGGGCCCCCTGTCCTGGTTTGCAATCCAGCCTCACTGGTCACCACCCCAGGCCTTCAGACAGGTTTCAATGTCTCTGAACTGCCATGAGGTGTGGGAGCAGTTTGGGGGAACTTTTTTCCCAGGAAGCCTTTCTGACCTTACGTAAATTTCTGTGTGAATAGAGGAGGAAATCGTCCAACTCTACTCTGTTACATCCAGGCCTCCAGTGGAAATATATGTGTTGAGAAGTTCAAGGCAGAACTCCATCCATCACCCGAGTCTAGGCCTCCGGGCCTGTCAGAATGCCTGTGAACAGCGGTTTTCAACACAGCGTCCACGTCTGCTCTCCTCAAAGTAGATAATTAAGCTGCTCCTCCTTGGGCCTCTGGGACTACATTCTGACTCCCAGGCACGCCAGCTTGGTGATCACCTCCCAGCTCTGACCGACCCCAGGTTCCCTCCAGTTCTCAGTCTCCTGCCTCCCGTCAAGCTTTCTCAGTTCCATGGGCTTCTGAATCACCCTTCTCAGAAACATTTCGTTCCGAGAATTTTTTTCACCTTGCCATAAAAACATGGAATTATTTTTTTAATTTGAAATTCATTTGGAGTCTTCTTTTATACATCTGTCATTTATACAATGGCTGGAAAACTTTCTAAAATCAGATATAATTTATGAACCCCTTCTTTTCGGCATAATGTCATTTTGTACATTAAAATGATAATGACTGGAGGAATCAGATGTGTCTCTCCGTCAGGGGGTGGGGGTAGTCGGGGAGATGGTGGGTGGGGGGCTGTTCTGGTTCTTCTGAAATAAGTCTCAGTGAGCCTGTGCACAGCCCCCACCAGGGGCTTTCAAGAAAGTGAGAAAACAGGAAAAAATGTATTTTTCACATCATCCTTGAAATGAAAATAACAGTGAAAAATAATTGAAACTTATGGCCCTTACAAAAGAATGAGGCCTTGAGAAATGGTTAATAATATCTCTTACACATAAAGTTTTTGAATTACACTTGATTTTTAAAAAATGTATATTTACATATACTATACATATATATTTTTCTATACTTATATATACTATATATTTATATGCATATACTTATATATTATATATTTATATGTATATATTTTATATACTTATATGTATATTTATATATCACATATTTATATTAATATATTTTATATATTAATATGTATATATTTATATATTACATATTTATGTTAATATATTTTATATATTTATATGTGTATATTATATATTTATATGTATATATTGTATATATTCACATGTATGTATTGTATATATTTATATTTATATATTGCACATATTTATATATTTTTTTATTTCTATATTGTATATATTTATATGTATATATTTAATATATTTATATGTCCACACACACACACACACACACACATATATGTCTTTTGAAGTAGTTGAGGGCAATATGTAAAACAGTTGTTCTCAGTCCTAGCTGTGCAGTAGAATTGCCCAGGGGAGGTTATTTAAAAATATTAAATCAAATGTGAATCTAACATGCAGCCTGTGCTGAGAACAGCAGGATAGCAGCCCTCAGAAGATAGGGCTCTAAGCTCCATCAATATTGTTGGTACATTGCATGATCTTGGGGTCAATAAGAAAAGCTAATTCTTACTCCTTACCGTGGGCCAAGTGCTGTTCCAAGCCCTTTTCTCATATTGACTGTTCTTAAGAGCCTTTGAGGTGGGTACTATTATTACTCTGTTTCTCAGATGAAGAACCTGAGGATCAGAGAGCTTAAGTAACTTGCCTAAAGTCACACAGCCAGTACTTGACTGAGGAGGGATTTGAATCCAGGCAGTCTTGGGCTGGTGCTCTCTACCTGCTATGCGTGCTGTCTCCCTAAAGGATTTAAGTATCTATTTCTACATAGTCCAAATATGAATTAGTTTGCTCATCTATAAAATTAAGTAAGCTGAACTAGGTGATTTTCAAAGTTCTGTGGTTATAGGGTCTCTTTTTTAAAGGCAATGAAAATGAGCCTCAGAGAAATGAAGTGTTTTGCTGCTATGAGTAAGCCAATGAATCAGAGCCAGTTCTCCAACCCAGGCCTTCTGAGTCCTAGTGTAGAATTCTTTCCCAATCCACAGTAAAACAAGCTGGAGAACAGGGTTGCCCCTAAAACATCCCAGGGGAAATTAGACTACTCTGTGAAAAGAACTCAAGTGCTAGGTTTGAAATGGCGACACAAATCTGAAACCTGTGTGCTTCCCTGTATCTTCTGGGAGATGGTCTAAAATGATATCAATTTAACCAAATTTCAATTAAGTACCCATTATTTGCAGAACCCTGATCTACATACTGTGAGAATAGAATAAAAATGTATGGTCTTGTTTTCACTGGAATACACACACACACACACACACACACACACAGACACACACAGAGGCACACACACACACACACACACACACAGAGAACGTTAACCACAGGGGAGAAGACAGCCTACCACACACCTCTGTGTCAGGAATGATGCTTCAGCCAAGTTCTTGACGTCTCCCTTCCTAGCATCTCCCAATAGAAGGAGTTGCTTGAGGCAAGTGAAGAGTGACGTTTATTAGAGGGTGTGGTCACTGTGTTAAAAAGGCACAGGCTTTGCCCAGCCTTCCGTTGCAGTCCTCTCCCTGCAGTGGACCTGGGGACAGTCTTGCCTCTCTGTCTTTCCATGTGCATGCTTGAGTGCTTCGGCCACTTTGCAGGTCCCCACACCAAGCAGCCATCTGGAAGGTAACCAGATGCTCTGGTTTAAATCCTGAGTCCAAAACTACGATTGTCAGGAGGCTGACTCCTTTGGAGTTCTAGAGCACGAAGATATGCACTCAAACCCCAAATTTCCAGAAACTCTGCATTGCAGAGCATCCTCCCAGCCATCTGCTCTATCTCCACCCACATGTGAGTCATCAGGATGACTAATGTTACTCTGAGATAAGTAGCATGATCCTAAATGCACCCCGTGATGGCCTCCACAGAGCAAGCATTGAAACAGAAATAACGCTTCAGGTTTTGCCCTGGAAGAAGCCATATATCTCTTATTCACATCGGTGGATGCTAACTTCCAGGCAAGCTCAGACATTCGACCTTAGACATTTAGATGAATAAAAAGGGTGGAAAGTAATCTCTTTTTCTGAGAAAAAAAAAAAAAGACTTGAAAGGGGAAGGAGAAGAAGGAAAAGGTGGAGGCAGAGAAGAAAGAGGATGATAATGAACAAAGATGAAGGCAAGAGGAAAGAAGAATTAAGAAGTGGTTCTTGGTCGTACACCACCTCTTTAGATATAGCATTTTTATGAGTTAAATGCAAATGAATAAAAAAACATGTGGATTAAATTCCCCTAAAAACACTGACGGGCTTAAAATTTTAAAAGAAAACAGGACCAGCGCCAAATGCGTTGTGGTCTGGGCCAAGCCCAAAGGGAGGTGTTCTGGCCTGTGTACACTACACACCTGGGTTCCCTTGTGTGCAGTAGGCGTTGGGAGCTGTGGGACCCTAAGGTGGCTCCCACACCTCATTGTCAGGTGGCCACGATTCACGAGTTCTCACACCATGGCCAAAGTGCAAGAAGGGGCAGATTTGGCTAGGATGGACTCTTGGCTCCCCAGCATAGCTAAAAATCTGAAACCAATTTCTTGATCTCTTCCCCCGCGTGTACAAAAGACAGATTCTGAGCAAGGGAGGCATCAAACCCAGGCTCAGCAATAGATGTACTATCTTGATATAGTCTGAAGCCAGGCATCTGGGTCTCTGCTGTGGATATCCTACAGATGTGTAAAGAGCCTACTCTCACACACATGGGCATATAGATGACTTTTCTGTTGTTATTTGAGACAGAGCATCTCACTCTGTTGCCCAGGCTGGAGTGCACTGGCAAGATTTCAGCTCACTGCAACTGCTGCCTTCTGGGTTCAAGTGATTCTTTTGCCTCAGCCCCTTGAGTAGCTGAGATTACAGGCAAGTGCCACCATGCCTGGCTAATGTTTGTATTTCTAGTAGAGACGGGGTTTCATCATGTTGGCCAGACTGGTCTCCAACTCCTGACCTCAAAGAATCCATCCACCTTGGCCTCCCAAAGTGCTGGGATTATAGGTATGAGCCACCGTGCCCGGCCTAGATAGATGACTTTTGACCTGCAGTAACCATCCCTTATGAGCACTGCAGTGTCCCAGGCACTACATTAAGGGCTTTATCCACATCAGCTATGTTATCAAGAGTGATTCTCAAATGAGAATTCTTAGGCTCAAGAGTTCAGTGACTTGTTCAAGCTCCTATACCTCATTCCTGATGGGAGGGAGGGGTACAGGAAACAGGAGCCATTGTGTCATGCTGTAATGCCATAGTGTTAGTGTCCTTAATCACCTTGTTAGAATATTACTTCAAATGTAAGTTTGAAATATATGCAAAAACCATCAATAAACTCCAAATGATTCATTTACAGAAAACAATCACAGGGAAAACGGCACCTTGTCATCTCTTAGAAAGCGCTTCTAGCTGCACTCTTATCTGGTTTGTGTATTCAGGCAACGAGATAGCATTTCAATACTAATCTGAGAAAATCATAATTAGACATGTAAATGGATTGGAGAAAAAAATGTAATAGTGCATTTTAAGATACATGTAATTATTTTTCTATCTTCCCTCCCCAAAGCAGAGTAGATAATCAAAATTTATCTATGCCACAAGAAAAATTGCTCTTTCCTTTCTTCTGTGTTAGCTTGTGTTCTTATACATATCCACAGCATTGGCTTTTGTCATTTTGTGGTAATTAATCTCTTAATTATCCGTCTTTTTCACTTGACTCTGAAGGCAGAGACCGTATCTGATGCACCTAGTGCCCCTAGTTTTGGTTCAACGCCTTTAAGGCCCCTTGCACAAGGATGACTAATGTGTGGCATGCATGCCTGCTCTACCTTCCCACAGTCGTGGAAGATATTGCTAATCAATCACTGCACTGAACCTCTTGCTGGTCTTAGAATTTTGAAGATAAACCTGTGGGTTGACACCACCAAATGATCACAGAAAAAAACCTTTTCTATACCCCTGTCATATGCCTAAATATGAAGCCTTCCTTGGTTAGGAAAGGCTCTGGAAACATAATAACAGACAATGGAGAAACATAGCAGAGGCCCCCAAATCAACATCTGTTCTCTGCTGAACACTGATTCAGAGAAGAACTCATAAAAAAAAAAAAAAAAAAAAAGACATAGACAAGTGGCCCCTGTTGGGAAAGTCTATCTTTGAATTGTTTTCATCTGGAGCTAAATGAGGAGATCCAAGTTTTCTTCAGTAGTAACGCCTAGAGATGTGAGATTAGGGGGTGTCAGAGACTATGGCAAAACTACTGTGAATAAAACCCTGAATAAAACCATCATGCAGAGGGTGCTGGAAAGCTTCCTGGCTCTCATAATCTCTGGTGTCCAGTTATTTCAGAGGCTCGAATGGACCTCCATTTTTTCCGTTGGTTTGATTGCATGAGTTAAGCAAGTGCTTCTTTTGGTGAAACTGGTTTGAGCCCTAACCGATTGATAGTACAGTTTTTAAACTATAGAAAATTAAGAACATAATTATATAATGTTCTGGTCATTCACATTGCTTTAAAATTTTGCCTATCTGGCTTACAAGACTTGTCACCAGCAAAGCTCTGGGCTGCCTTCACACCACCACATCTGATCAGGGGGTTGGAGGACACCATGATTTGATGGCTTTGGAACATCTGTGTCCTTTGTTCCCCTACCCCTTTACTTAATAATGACTTAGCCATGAGGTGTTGGTTTTTTCTCTGGGTTCTTAAATCAGAGATTTGTCCTCCTTGGATCTAAAGCAAAAGCTCATTTTTGGTAGGAAGCAGCTCGTAGGGTTCTAGCTCCAGCCATGGGTACATGCATGCCTTTGGAGATGTTTCTTTCCTTCTTTGTGTTTATGTCAAATGAGAGGGTTGAAACAGTGACCTCTAAGGACTCATATGGTGGTGAGGTTCTTTGACTGACTCTGCTCAGAGATGGACAAGATTGAGGTCTCAAGCTGATCCCTTCCCTCTGGCTTGGCACTTTTCCAGGCCGAGGGAGCTGGCCTCTCTATAATGGCAGGAGGGATTAGAAAACCACAGAATGCTTCTCTACACAGTCTCCCATGAGCCTTGGCCTCCCCACATAGGCCCATTGCTGTTTTGTCTCATAACGATGAAACACATTCTTCTGTTCTGAGCTCTATGGTCCCCACACTCTTTCTTTTCTCCCTCTTATTTTTAAGCTTAAACTTCTTCTAGAGTATTCTGTTCACAGCACCAGCCCCCATGTCTTAGGGATGCTAAGTGACAAAGACACATGTATAGAGTAGGAAGAAAGGACTTTTCCTTTTCTACAACCTGCAATAAGTCACAAGGTGAATAAAGCCAAGGTTCAGGCCTAGACATGGTTAGTAAAGTTCTTCTAGGTTCTGGAAGCTAAAATCCAGGCTCCCACTAAAACCTGGGGGCTGAGAGTTCAAAAAAGGTCATTTTGAGACCTCTTACCCCTTGGATCGGCTTCTTGCTCCGATGAAAAAGGAAAAGACCAAAGCTCAGGCTGATGAAATGGCTACAATCTGTGGAGTGTGTGTGTGTGTGTGTGCGTGCGTGCGGGCGTGTTTCTTTTAAATAGATTCCCCCAAAAGAGAAAGCTTGCTTGTGTGGGTAGACACTCTTTTAAGAGGCACAACTCAGTCTCTGTCTGCCTAATCTGGGACTTCTCAAGCAATTCATACCGGGTATCCAATGGTTAATCGGTGAAAAGTCTTTTTAATTTGGTAGAATTAGGGACTTCAGAGCTGTTCGCACAATGTGATAGGATGGAAAGTCCATCATTACGGAAATGTATGGGGAAATGAAAAAGAGATGACAGAGAGCAGGGAGAACACCCTTCATTCTTTGCACAAGATTCTTACAGGAGACCTGGTAACATCTTCATGGTTTATGAAGGCCAGAGTAGTTGACTTTAGAACTTGTGTCTCCTGAATCTTCATCCATGGCTTTTCATTCTTGAGCCCTTTCTACCCTTATTGGAAACCATCTCCTACATCCCAGCCATCTTTTTCCTCATCGCTATTGTCCAGATACTCCAGCACTTTCATTGTCATCTCCTGGACCTTTCCAAGAATGCTTTAGAGTACATATGTGTCTTGCTCAGAGCCAAATTATTAACTCCACAAATAGACTGATGTTTGGTTTCCAAAAGGATTTTTACTTTACTTCACGGAAGTCTTCTTTGAAGAATAAGTTCTTCTGTGTTTAAATAGAACTTTATTTCTGGAAAGTAGGATTGAGGATCAAAAGCTGCAAGCCAATGCTGTGTCCTGAAGAGCCATACGCAAGACAAATTTACAAGGAAGTGGAGACTATGAGCAACAGAAGGTATAAAACTAAGCAAAGGCACAAGTATAGAGTAGGAAGAAAGGAAGCCAGGAATAGAGGGGGAGAGGCTAGAAAAAGCACAGACCTAGAGGGTAGAGTATCCAAGGATCCCGAGAAAGATCCCCCAAATTCTTTTCCTGAGATCCAGAGATTTGCCTTGGATCTAGTACTTGCTTCTTGAGGCCTGACTTCATCACCATCTCCCTAGTGACAGTAGTCCTTTTACTGAGTCAGCGGAGAGAGACACTGTGCCTTCATCCCCAAGTGCCTTGGTTGACTGCTTTTTTGTTTCAAGAATGAAGCCATTGGGTAAAATTCAGCACATCTGAACTTCCAGCAGCTTAGTGGCAAGGGAAAGGTCCCTGGTTTGGCTAATGATCAGAGAAAGCCACAGTGAATCAGCAGGGACACTCTTTGGAGCCGACCCAATGTGACTTTTCCCTGAAGCAGAAGGGAGGGTAAAGAATGAGAAGAATGGACGGAGGCATATCCCACTAGGGCATCATGAAAAACAGCTAACTGACCTGAAACCATGGGCTGGAGGCTCTGAGATCAGCTGCTTTGATACAAGTAAGATCCACCTTCATTACTCATGTGGCTTGGGCTGGACTCTGCTGAGTCCCATTGAACCCATTCAACAATTTTCATACAAATCTCAGGGCTAGGTTCATACTGAATGTTCTCCTGCACCAGAAAAAGAAAATTGTATGCAGACACTTTAAGAATAGTTGAATACTGGGCTGGTGCAGTGGCTCATGTCTGTAATCCCAGCACTTTAGGAGAAATGGTCCCCACACTCTTTTCTTCTCCCTCCTATTTTTAAGCTTAAACTCCTTCGAGAGTAATCTATTCCCAGCACCAGCCCCCACGTCTTAGGGATGCTAAGTGACTTTTCCTTTTCTACAACCTGCAATAAGTCACAAGGTAAATAAAGCCAAGGTTCAGGCCTAGGCCTGGTTAGTAAACTTCTCCTAGGCTCTGGAAGCTAAAAGCCAGGCTCCCACTAAAACCTCGGGGCTGAGAGTTCAATAAGGGTCATTTCTAGACCCCTTACACGTCTGTAATCCCAGCACTTTAGGAGGCTGGTGGATCACTTGAGGTCAGGAGTTTGAGATCAGCCTGACCACCATGGTGAAACCCCGTCTCTACTACAAATACAAACGTTAGCCTGGCGTGGTGGTACACGCCTGTAATCCCAGCTACTCGGGAGGCTGAGGCAGGAGAATCGCTTGAACTCAGAAGGCAGAGGTTGCAGTGAGCCGAGATCATACCACTGCACTCCAGCCTGGGTGACAAAGTGAGACTGTGTCTCAAAAATATATAATAATAATAATTCAATACATTTGTAGACAGATCAAACAAGTGGATATCATTTTCCATTGCCAAAGAGTTGAGTCCCTCAAAGTACCAAGCATGCAACCTAGAAAAACTAAAATGCTCATCTATCTTTTTCTCTTCCACTCAGACAGAGTTCTAAGAGGTCCTTGAGATAACAGGGCAATTAATCTCCTTTCAATAACTAATAGGAGTTAGTGGAAGTAGCTCTGATCAGAGAATGGGAAGGAATTGAAGCAGGCAGGATCCCAGTCTCTCCACCTCCATCAGATGGAACAGCTCAACGTTTATCCTCACTACATATTGAACTTCTGCGTAAACTTTCAATTAAAGTGTTTCATTGATTAAAATATTTAAAAAAGTAAAATAATATAGAAAACCACTGAATTTGGCTTCCAGAGTAAATTTTCTGAGGAAAAAAAAATCACCGTTGAAGGGGGGAAAATAATGTTTCTAAGATTTGTCCAGACATTACACACACAGGCACACACATACACAAAATGCCATCAACACTTCACATCAACATTTAAAAAAAAATAGAGATGGGGTCTCGCTATGTTGCCTGGACTAGTCTCTTGAACTTTGGGGCTCAAGTGATCCCCTTGCCTCTGTCTCTCAAAGTGTTGGAATTACAGGTGTGAGCCACCATGCCCGGCCAGCATTGCCCCTAGAGTCAGATCATTCAACCATTTAACAGACTCTGAGGCAAGGCCAACTGAGGTATTATTTATATCCTACCTCATTAATCCTCATCCCCAAATACTTGGTGTATACTTGCTTAAAATGTCACTGCTCCATACGTAAAACTTTAATTTTTATTAAGCAAAACCTTAAGAATGTTAATTATTAATTAAAATTTAATATTTCTTAATCAACATCTTATATTTAAGAAAAAATAGAAGGTAACTTGGGAGCCTTGTTAATATATGCAGATTCTCTGGCCTACCCCACCTCCCCCAAGATTCTGTATTAAAAGGTCTGAGGTGGGGACTTAGAGCCTGCCATTATAAGAAGCCTCCTAGCTTCTTATAATAAACAATACTGTAAGAAACACCACTTAGGCTGGAGCCTCTTGAGCTGGCAAGATGATTTTATATAAGTGATGGTTAAGGAATCCCTCCCAGTAGAAACTATCAGAAAAGTGGAAGAAGCAGGACAGGGAAGGGGAGGAACATAAGCCAGGCTGTGACTTCAGGTAAAGTCCCAGCTTCAGTAAGACCCTGCAGGGGAAGCCTTAGGCCTGCGTTCCTACTGGATCAAAGGATCTGCACTTTCACACACTGTGCAGTCCATCACTGGCCAAGGGCTAACCCACACAGGATGGAAATCCCCAGGGACCACCAGGGCTCTGCGTTTTGTGGGTAAAGAAGCACCACAACCTGAGGGAGGTCCTAATGGAAGTTGAAGATGTATAGGTGTGAGTAATTAATCAGAGGGGATCTGGGTGGATCAGGCAGGTAGAAGAAGGGGATGTGGGTGGAGTGGGCAGCGGAGGTGCCATCACAAACTGCAGGCTATCAAGTGGGTTAGGCCTAGGAGGCCACAGTTTAACAGCACATACAGTCTAAGAGGCTCCTTTGCTGAAAAATCAGTGCCAACAAACATGGAAAAACAAAAAAGCCCAAGGAAATATTTATGCAAGCTTGGTTGGATGAGTAAATAAGAAAGGAATATCCAAGATTAAAGTGTTGCTGTACTCATGCATTGGTAATTTCATGTAAAGTCAAAGGTCCCTCAAATATGACGCTGTGATTCTAAAAGAAGATTTTTCTATTCCATTGGCATTACATCTTGTTGACACTCTTTGAAGGAAGCTTTATGGAATAATTTCCCAACTCACTGCCTCTTTCCACTATGGAGTGTTCAAGCTGTTAATCTTGTCAACTTCATTCATCTCAGTCTTTCTCCGCTGCACCACTTTTATATTTCTACAATTCTGATGATCACACTTATCTCACTTGTTCCTGGTACTGAACCATAACTCCTTAAGGGTTAAGATCATGTTTACTTATCAATACGCTTCAGGGACTACAGCAATGGTCTTCACAAACTCTGAGCAGATAATCGAGGCTTGCAGGTTGACTGAATTATTCACAGTCCAAAGCTTTACTTTGATAGTTCCATGCAAGCAAAGTTTTTCCTAGACTTCCGTTCTATTGAATTCCTTAGGTTTATCAACCAAAGAATCCTTTAGGTGATTAACCCTAATTCTTTAGGTAATTAATCACCCAAATATTTATTGAGCATCTAGTCTGTACCCATCTTGATATTGGGAAGGTCACAAAGTAGTATAAAACACAGTCCAAGTGCCCTAGGTACTTAAATGTTTTCGAGAGAAACAAGTTTTAACAGATTTGAATCAAAAAGGAGGATACTATAACAATATAATCAAGTGCAACATTATCAAATGCCACTAAAACTCAATAGTAGTGAATAGATCAGAGTTCATTGTAAAGTACACACCATAAAAGCACAAGGAGTTCAAACAGATTTCATACTCATGTCAGCACTCATCAGTTGGTAGTGGTTGCATACAGAATCATCTCAGGAAATCTTAGTTTAAATGTGAGCTAAGTCAGCATCAGATTGATTAGCAATGTCTGCCAGGGCAAGAAATGATGACTGGTAGCAGGCAAATTGAACGTTCTTGTAGACACGCTGCACTCAATGATCAAGAATGGTTTCATAGGCAAGAGCTCTTGGAATGCAACAACCAAAGGCAAATCTAATGCTATTTTTTTCACAGAATTAAAATTTCCAGTAACAAGCTGGCTTTTCCCAGAATACCAACATTTAGTTCACTAATGGAGCCCAGTCTCAGTGGAAGCCAAGTTAATGCCAGTGCTTGCTTTTTCCCCTTCCTAGACATGTTTGTCAAATCAGATCTCCTCCTAGAGTGCTCATATGTCTAAATTCACCTTGTAAAGAGAGGCTGCCAAAAAAGGAAAAGAGAGGGGAAACTAGTCTGAATTCAATGTCAGTAAAGAAATGCAGGCAGAGAAATGCCACCATTCAGCAGTGATATCCCAATGCTGTTTGGATATCACTTGGTAACGGATTTTGTAGGAAATGACTCATATCATCCCCAGGCTTGGCAATCTCCAGGTTAGGGAGACCCTGGAGAGGTCAGGTAAGAATAGTGATGTGTGTAGAAGAAAGAACAATGAAACTGACATGCAGAAGAATTGGGCTCTAGTGTCAGATCTAGCACTTCCTCCACTGAAAGCCTGAGTAGCACTTGAGTCTCAGCTGCCTCATCTGAAATACAGAGCCAGCATTTTTTCCTTCTGTGGAAAATAAAGTATCTGTTGTTTAGGGATAGCATCCATTACTCCTCTTCCTTGGTAAGAATGCCTTGAATATATTTTGGGTCACCATCTTACCTCCTTTTTAAATGTGTAATTTGACTGAGATTGAACTTCACTTCTAGTACCTAAGCCACCTATGAATGGCATAAGCCCATTTTTCTGGTAAATCTTAAAAGTTGGGTACAAACAGGTGTGCTGACAAATGTTTGACAACTGGCTCTGTAAATAATAAAAGCCTTATTTTCAGCAATTGCCAATTTCTGTGGCCTAAATATTCCCACTATGGCTGATGTTGAGCTACCAACATGACATCCTTGAACTTGAAGCCAGGAAGAAATCTACACAACCAGCTTAAGGGGCGAGCACACCACTGGCACAATCCAGTAGAAGTAAACTTCAGGCTGGATAAAAGAGGGCTTGGCTTGGTTCTATGAAGATGTGATGCTTGGAACTGGTACAGCTATTTGCTACAAAGAGAGGAACTTGTAGAACCAGAGCCACCCAAAAGTAAGATGAATCTGAACCCGAGATTGGATCATTTCAGACTGAAGCCATTTCTACATACAAATTCACATGTTTGCCTGAGCTATTTTGAATCAGGTTTTATGTCACTTCCAACCAAATATAAACCAATCATACACTACATATATCATAAAATCATTATAAGAATAAAATGAGATAAGCTATACAAAGCTTTTAAAATGTAAGGTCTTCCTCTTCTGATTGGCGTTTGCAAAGGATCATACTGTTCTCCCCAAGGAACCCCTAAGACAAAGTTCTCTAATAGGTCATAACTGTCCTGGAGTGAAGAGAGCACAGATTTTCTTTCTTGCTATTATATTGGCAGAGATGATAGGAGAGAGGAACTTCTCTTACGAATATAACAGTCTAGGGGCTTTAAAACAAGAGTTGAATCTGTCAAAGAAGAGGGTTTTTATTTTTTATTTTGGATGCTGCACTGTAGACGTTTGCCTGGGGTCTTAGAGGGCCTATTTTATTACCACTTAGAAATGCCAGAAGCAGCTAAAACTGAACGATTCTATAATACTGCTGGCTATAGAAGCCCAAGTGACAGCAGGACAGTCACTTGCCAAGAAAGAGAAGGTTATGTTATAGCCAAGAGTCTGTGCCTCTCAGAAGAGACAATAAAAGACAGGGTATGAAGGAGGCATTCCTTCCTGGTCACACAAAAAGGTGCTAAGAAGTCAAATCTGGAATCTCAAACACTCTATTAGAGGAGTTCCACAGCCAGACACAAGAGAAAGTCTCTTACCAATAGCAAGTCTCTTACCAATAGCAAGACTCTTACCAATAGCAACAGGTTCCAATGGACCCTTGCTTTTCCTATAAAATGCAGGGATCAATGGTTCTCCAGTCACCTTCCATAGCCAAGGACCTTACAGTTTAAATATTGGGTTTATCTGATTGCTGAAAGAACATAAAAAGTAGTCAGGGGAGCTATAGGCTTTTCATGATAGAAAAGTGAGGGAACTGGCTTGAACACAGGACTCTTGACTTGATGGAGGCTACAACCCAGATGTCCTGACTTCAGATTTAGTATCTTTACCTCCTTCATAATTCCTAATCAATTAGCCTTACATTGGGATCTTGTCATTCGGTTTTTATTGTCTAAATGCATGCAGTTACAAAGTTTCATAGGGAACCTCATAAACATCAAAATCTCAAAATATTCCAAAGTAATGTTCTAGCAACTTACAAGTTCAGTCTCCACTCCTTTGTCCCATCTTGCTTAACACTAGCAACCATCCCCTCCTATCAGTTACGGACCATTTGGAGGAAGTCTTCGACTAAAATGCAAAATACAAATTAAGCCCCTTCCAAAGTTAATTCACAGGCTAGTACGAGATTCCACAAAGTTGATGAAAACGATAGTAGAGGCCACTGGGAGGGAACACACACAAAACCACCAACAAATACAACAAATGAATGTGTTTCATTGTTTGAACACAACAATGAAAGAAGAAAAAAATCAACAATAAGTGTCAGGAAAAGTGTTTTCATTAGTGATTTAAATATTAAAGAGTTAATAGAGGTCTTTGGAGAAACTGATGAAGTTCTCAAATATTTTCACTCCAAAAAATCACTTGTCTTTTATTATTTTAAATTGATACATAATTGTACACATTTATAGGGTACCATGGGATAATTTGAAACATATATACCACGTGTAATAATCAAGTCAGGATAATTAACATGATTTTTTAAAATTTCAATAAAAATCAATGGTTAGGTAAGGGATGTCAAAAAATATGCCAGAATCTCATCCTTTGATTCATTCTTTGTTCATTCTCAGAGTTAACAAATCATTGTGTTTATAGTCTATAAATTGCTAAATATAAGGTAAAATAAATTATTTGTTTCGTTTTAATCAATATACAGACCCAATGAGATCATTTTACTTTATTTACTCTTATAAAATTTTGGTGCTTGATTTTAAGTGGATTTATACTCAAGTCTTTTTCTTCTATCACTTATCCTTACATAACAGGGATCTCCTCTACATAGAAGGAAACTACTAACTGTTTATTGAATGGTTGGTTGGATGAACAGAAATGGCTTCTCTGCCTTCAAGCAGGACCATAGTTAGACAAGACTTGATCAACAAGCAATTGCAGCATGGTTCTTAAAGATGTTTCTGGAAAGGAATGGCTTAGCATCTATGAGCCTTTCAGTCAGAAGAAATTGGTAGCGTTCTATTAAATATCACTAGTAGGTCTCTTGTTCCACCTCAGTCAAGGTATAAATACATGTGAAACCTTTACTTAGTGCCAAAAGCATTTACTTTGGCCTTACACTGTGAAAGCACTTAGTACCATAGCTTTCCTCTCAGGAGCTTATAGATTAATTAAGGGATTAGATGTAGAATAGTTGCAGTCTGATGTATAATCATATAAAACCAAAGCCTAGTGCATATAACACAGATGCTGAAAACCTAAAAGTACTGCAGAGAAGAGGAAAATAGAGCCATTCAATGCGTTAGCATCAGTGGGAAAATGATGAACAGAAAAGAGGAGGGGTATCCCAAAGTAGGAGAGAAGCAGCATCATAAATGGCAAAAGGAGCACCTGGATGCTGGGGGCTTAGGAGAGCCGCATTAAAGAACAGCAGGGAGTTAGATGAAGGTGAGAAAATCCCACTCCTGTTTGAAGCCCATCCTACGAGTGACATTTCAGCAGCTTCTTTCACTGACCCCTCAAGAGCCTATGCGTATATACGTGGGTTTATGCACCAGTACCTAGCACTAGTCCAAAACCATTTCTTTTCCGTTTAAGTTGGTGTCTCTTGTGAGCAAGAAACCTGTTCTACTTATACATGAAGGCTTACACTTATGGGTTTCCAAATCCTGTTTCTCCATACCCAAAGAGATTATCCATTTGAGGGCTGTATCAATTATCTGCTGCCACAATACTGCTGCATAATTAAAAATCATAAAGCCACTGTGGGGTACAATAATACACTTTTATTCTGCTAACAAAACCCCAGGGTTCAATTATTCAGGTTGGACTTGGCTGATCTTGGCTGGGCTGGCTCACACGTCTGGGGGTAGAGGGCTGCTGACCCATCTAGAAAGGTCTCAGCTGAGATGACTCTGTGCTATTCCACATGTCTCTCATCATCCATCAGGCTAGCCTGGGCATGTTCATGTGGCAACAGTAGAAGGTAAGTGTTAACAAGTCCAGTTGCACAGTGCCATTCAAGCCTGTGTGTGCTTCACGTTTGCTAACATTGGCACAGCAAGTCAATGGCAGAGGCCAGAGTCAGAGACACAGGGCATGACAAAGTTACATGGCAAATGGTAGGGATGAAGAAATGAGCCTCTTTATGTAATCGATCTGTGGTGAAGGTCATAACACCTTGTAATTAACAAGGCAGGAAAAGGACCAGCAGGTACAGTCATGTGATCCATTAGACACCCTTCCCTAAAGCTCTCTTCAAGCCTTGAACACCAATAAGAGGAGCAGGGGGAGTGCTTACATGATTTTTTTTAAGTGAGCTAGCTGAGCAGCCAGCATTTTCCCAAGGCTGCCCTGTTCTATTCAGAATAAAGACACAGGCAATAGGCCATGCTTGGATGCCTCGGACCATCTGCCAACAAAAACAGAAAAAAAAAAAATTAATTATGAATGGTGTCTTCCCATGCTAATCATTTATTGTAAAGGATTTCTCCAGCTTGTTTATAATAGCTGTTGCCTAAGGGTGCATGCTGTATAAATTGTCTGATTACAGGATACAGAGCGCTTCTTAATAGGCCTCAGCTGATTAGGAGAAGGGAAAGAAATTAAAGAGGCCATTTCCCTTTAGGTATGCAAATACCTCCCAGAACAAAAGACAAAGATATGATAGACCATGATGAAACACACCCTCTTTTCTTTTTACCTTAAATTATGTACCAGGCAAGGAGCAAGCTTCATTGCATGTGTCAGCTGAGATGTGAATGGTCTAGTAATTGAAACAATACCAATGCCAGAAATGCATGTTAGATGTCGAGCTAAACTAGCTCCCTGGGCAGCCCTGCAGCAAATAGTAGTGCAGTGCTTGGATCTCTCTGGATAAGGGGTCACTCCTAACCTTTGGGTAATTTGACTCTGGCTCATTGAGCTAAATTTGTTTGAATCAGCTTGGCCTTCTCATTTTTGAAGCCAAAATTTACATGTCAACATCTGGCAGGAAGGGCAGTTGGAAGGCAGACTGAATGTGTTTGAAAAACATAAAAGTGCACAGATAGAGTCATTTCTTCTTCTCACTTCTCAGGCACACAGAGATTCACACATACATCTCACAGACATGTGCATGCACACACACACATATACATGCAGGAGCCTCCGTTCCCACAAAGATTTTTCCTCTTAAGATGTCTATTAGTGCTTTGAAGGGGTATATTCAACACGGTATTTTATTGTGACTTACTTTTTCAAGGAGCAGGGATTTTATTGGTCTCCCTGACCAGTTATAGAAAATACAGAGGTGCATAGAAATGTTGAGGGTAGTGCCAGTATGAGGATTCTACTTATTTGGAAGTAAACATGCTGTGCCCCAGATGTCAGGCACTTCCAAGCATGAATTATAAATGGATGAAAGGAGATTAAACCCTTGCAGCCTACGTGGGTGAGTCTTCCCTACTTCAGAAGTTAGTAAATCTCATGTGCATCTTAGCAGTGCTTTATTAGAGTTGAATTTATTTTCTATCACTACATGGAAAATCACCCCAAAACTTAGTGACTTAAAACAACAGCATTTATTATCTCACAGTGCTCACGAATTAGAAGTCTGGGCACAATTTAGCTGGGTCCTTTGTGTCAAGTTCTCTCACAAGCTTGCAATCTAGGTACTGGCTGAGGTTTCAGTCTCATCTGAAAGCTTGACAGGGGCAGGATCTGCTTCCAAGCCCACTTACTTGATTGTTATTGGCAGGATTCCGTTCCTTGTGGGCTGTTGATCGAAGGCCACCTCAGTTCCTTGCCAGGTGGCCCTCTCCTTTAGGGCAAGCACACCATAAGAGCCAGAGAGGGGATGCCAGCAAGACAGAAATGATAATCTTTTATAACCAAAGCTCAGGAGTGGTATCACATCACATCTGCTGTATTCTACTTATCGGAATTAAGTCATTAAATCCAGTCCCCACTCAATGGAAGGGAATTACCCAATGGCACCAACACCAGGAGATGGGGATTTCTGGGAGCCATGTTAGAAGGCTGTGTGCCACGAGATCCCTTTGGCATTATTTCCCAAAAAAAATCTTCTCTGGAGGACTGAAAGCTAACTAAGTACTATTTTTCAGAGTCCTTGAGTTCCAGAAGTAAAATTTGTAAACTAACCTTTCCTCCTTGCTTGTACATTTAGTTTATATTTAACAAAACTATGGAAGCAAAATTTGGGTATCTCTGACACTTCTGCAGAATTGAATGTCCATCTGGACAAATTAGTGACCCCATGAGTGTTTGACCTGCCTACTTGAATTCAATTGAATCTTACTGAACACCTGTGGTGTGCCAGGCACCTTCCTAAGTGGGAATACAATATTAATCCAGATACATGCAGTCTATGCCAAAAAGGAGTTTCAAGCTGGCATGGGCAAAGGATGCATGTCATAATGGACTGCTTATATAGATGATGGTAAAGTAAAGGTGGTATGAGATTATGTTAAAAAGAATGTGTTACTTAAAAAAATATGAATGATGGACATTGTAATTCAGATTCTTTACCATATTGTGGTCATATAGTCCTGTTCCTATCAGGTTTTTTTTTTTTTTGCAGTGGGGGGAGGGTTGGAGTCTCACTCAGTCACCCAGGCCGGAGTAAAATGGCATGATCTCAGCTCACTGCAACCCCCACTTCTCAGGTTCAAGCAATTGTCCTGAGTAGCTGTGATTACAGGTGCATGCCACCATGCCCAGCAAATTTTTGTATTTTTAGTAGAGATGGGGTTTCACCATGTTGGCAGGCTGGTCTTGAACTCCTGACCTGAAATGATCCACCCGCCTTGGCCTCCGGAAGTACTGAGATTACAGGGGTGAGCCACTGTGCCCGGCCCCTATCAGTTTTTTGCTCCCTTCTCTCACCAAGACCATGCACTCCCTCAAAAAAAAAGAAAGAGTCTTCTCTGAAAACTCTCACCATTCTCACCAGCTCCACCCCCAATACTGGCTCAGTCTGTGGCCTTTGCAACTGTGGTTCTCTCTGCCCACTCTATAAATGATTAATTTATTATCTCACTTGCTCGAAAGAAATCTTTTAACCCCTATCTGAACTAGTCACTTATTCCCAATCATTCACTTATTCTCTTATTTTTTATAGTCTCTATGAAAATATTAGTGAATTATTCACTTTTTTATTATTGTTACTTTCTTTCCTAGACAGTAAGCATCATTAGAAAGGAAGGAAATCTAGTCGGTTTTGTTCAGCATTATATTCAGTACCAAGAACAGTACACATAGTAGGTGCAGTCTTAACATTTGATAAATAATGAATAAATGAATGAATGGATTTCATATAATGGGGCTTGAGAAAATGCAGATCCAGAGTTCCAACAGGGTTGTTTATCCCCCAATGCCTCAGTTTCTCAGTATGTAAACTGAAAATGCATTGTTCCAAGATCTTTTGTAAAGGAAAAATTAAGGATATTTAAGAAACATTTTAACTGTGGTGTGTAAAAGCAATATTTAACAATTATTTTTCACGTGTAGTTACTTAGGTCAAAAATTTTTAAGCCAAATCAAGTGCAGCAAAACTGTAATAAGTCTATTAGAGAATCAACAGGGAGACACTTTTTATCACATAATCACTTTGGGGTCAGCATGCCTCAATTCCAGTTATGATTTTAGCACGGACTATGAGACCAAAGGTCAATCACTTCCAAGCCTCTCTGTCCTTGAGCTGAAATAAATGATTTGGACTAACTAATTTAACAATGCCAACTACATTTTTCAAAGAAAAATAAAGTGATGGGGTCTGTATTTGTCCATTCTCATGCTACTAATAAAGTCATACCCAAGACTGGGTAATTTATAAATGAAAGAGGTTTAATTGACTCACAGTGTCACAGGGCTGGAGAGACTTCACAATCATGGTGGAAGGCAAAAGAAGGAGCAAAGTCATGTATTGCATAGTGGCAGAGAAGAGGGCATGTGCAGGGGAATTCCCCTTTATAAAACCTTCAGATCTTGTGAGACTTATTCCCTATCACAAGAACAGCATGGGTAAAA
Organism: Hylobates moloch; assembly: GCF_009828535.3. Classification (NCBI taxonomy): domain Eukaryota; kingdom Metazoa; phylum Chordata; class Mammalia; order Primates; family Hylobatidae; genus Hylobates; species Hylobates moloch. The sequence goes on from NW_026652326.1 coordinate 703,731, forward strand.
CCCACCCCCATGATTCAATTACCTCCCACTGGGTACCTCCCATAACACGTGGAGATTATTACAATTCAAGGTGAGAGTTGAGTGGGGACACAGAGCCAAAAGACATAAGGGTCTAAATAAGATTCTTATAGGTCTCTTCTGACTGAATCTAAAAGGAAATCTATGAGAAGTTTTGAATGCAACCTATGAGAATCCCCAATGCATTCAAATGGTCTATGGAGTCCATAGTATAGATTGGAACTGGGATTGCTCAGAGAACAGAAGATGGATAATCACCATACCTGACAGGCAGCTTCCAACTCTGAATTCAAAATGCAAAACCTCAACTGGTAAATAGATTGGTAGATATGCAATAAAGCAAGTATTGAAAAATGTTAATGTTAGAATCTAGGTGGTAGGTATATGGTTTATTTTACAATTATTTTCAACTTTGCTACATGTTTGGACATTTTCATTAAAAAATTAGAAAAAAATAAAGTTTAACATCAAAACTTAAGGGTTGAAATCCTTGCTATGCACATTTAGGTATGTTGGGCTATATAGGGGTTCTTTCTCAGGACTATACCATGTCATCCCATTTGCTAGATTGTCACTTTAGATGTTGGTTCATCTGAACCAAGCAATGTCTAGAAACTTCTAAGATTGACAATTTGTGAGAGATATTCCAGAAGAATGTCAAAATGTAGTGCAAAGATCAAAGGAAGCCCTAGCAACCACATACTTGCTCATTCAGGACCTTATATGACCCCATGAGAGAGGCAGGTGGGCAAAATATGACCATCTTATAGGCAAGAAGATGAAAGCCCCAGGAAATGAAGTGACTTCCCCAGGGTCACACAAGTACATGGAAGAGGTTTTGAACTGGGGTCATTGGACTCAAACTCTTGCATCTTTATTCTAATTACAATAGCTTAGATTTTAATGAGCTTTTAGTATGTTCCATGCTCTATTGTAAATGTTTCTCATGTTCTGACTCACAATTTTTTTCACAACTACATGAAGTAGGAACTTCTTTTATTATCCTCATTTTATAGAAGGAAATGGAGGCTCAGAGAGGTTAATTAGCTTTTCCAAGGCCACACAGCTAGGAGAGGCTAGAGCTAGGATTTAAACCTCATTATGATCCCAACGTATTTCAGTGCTACGAAAAGGTATCCATTGATTATTTTCAATAATCATTTAAATGTTAATAAAGCTGTTTTTAACAAAATGACCCTGCAAGGATTCCACGAGTTAGCTAAGCTAAGAATAAAGTCTAGACACAATATTTTTTGTTATAATATTTTAAACTTTGTGTTTAAAAAAACAAATTAGTAATATACTTTTCTTATGGGACAACTTTTATATTTCTTATGTGTGTTTTTGCTTTTAGTTATTTCAGAGTTAATGAACTTATAATAAAATGTATTTTATTGTTTTTTGAAACCAAATAAAACCATTCTTTATTCTTGAATGGGCCCTTCATGCCAATTTAGAATAGGATAATGGCAATGTTTATTTATGCCCAATACATATGTGAATGTAAAGCATGCTTCTAGCCAACACCAACTTCCTAAACTAAGACTTGTACCTGCTTCTCTCTCTCTGTACACAGAGACCCAGAGACTCTCTCTAAGAGCCTCTTCTGGTTTTGTTGCTGATAAGCTTGAGCGTATTTGCTATCTGACTTGCAAGTTGTGAGAAGTTCAAGTATGAGAAAGAGAGGGAGGCCTGACTGTATCAATCAGAGCCTGAAAGATGAAGGGACCTTGTGGTGAATGCTGTACCTGCCTTGCCTGGTCTTCTGGCCCCATATCATTTCCTGGCTCATGTGCGGGACTTTCAACCATCAGCATCTGTCTTCCTTTATCTAAGGGCTTTCTTTGGGAGTGGCAGAGTCACTCTGCCTGTGTGTGCAACAGGACAAAAGAGTAGAGTTTGGAATCCATGCAGGAGTAGCCCTCAGCCAATGCCTGAATGTGGGTGCATGGGGAGATGAATCTCCAGTTACCCAGAGAGGCAGCCTGCTTAATATTGCCCTTCTTTTTGGCTTCTTTTCACTCCCTGCCTCACTTCCCATGATGGTAAATTTTATGTGTCAGCTTGGCTGGGCTATGGTGCTCAGATATTTGGTCTAACATTATTCTGGATGTTTTTTTATGAGGGATGAGTAAGGGATGAGATTTACATGTAAATCTTGGACCTTGAGTAAAGCAGATTGCTCTCCAGAATATGGATGGGCCTCATTCAATCCACTGAAGGCCTGAATAGAACAAAAGGGTCACCTCCCCCAAGCAAGAGGGAATTGTCCAGTAGACTGACTTTGGACCTGACCCATCACAATGGCTCTTAACTGCCCGTGGACTCAAACTTCAACTCTTTCCTGAGTCTCATCAGGTTTTGGACTCACCAAGTCTCTAAAATCATGTGAACCAATTACCTGCACTTGAATCCTGGACTCAGGGTCCATTTCTGGGAAAACCTAAAGAAAGAATCCTGAGCATCTCATAGAGAAAAGATGTGTGATTCTGGGAAACTTCATGTAAAATCAAAAAGGTAATAATTGAGCACTTACAATGTGCTTGTCATGTATTGCCTTGCCTTATGTACAGTATATCAATTAATCCTCACTATGCAACAGGTACTATTGTTGCCCTTACTTTACAGATGAGAAAAGTAAAATTCAATGAGTTTAATATCTGATTAAACCTAAAAAGCTCTAAAGTTTACATCCTAAATTGCTTTTTGCTAGTGCTCAACATTTATTTTCTGGTCAACAGAACAGAAAATGACCATTCCTCAATTCAGGAGCACACATTTCTCCTGAACACAAATGCTATGAAGGGATAGCCAGGCACAACTGAGCTAGAAGATTGAGTCCACACCAGGGTCAGCTTTTCCTACGATGTGCCAATATATCTGCTGCCGGGGGCGAAAATTCCTGTTTCTAAGAAAACTGTGCCTCTGAAGGGAAAAAAAAAAAGGAAGGGAGAGACAAAAGATGGGGGCAGGCTGAATGTAAAAAAAAGAGCTTCAGGAGTCTTCTTGGAAAGCAAACAACTTTTGCAAAGCAACATTTTGATGAGTTAAGTGCAAATGAATCAGGAATAATGAGAAACACATGGGCTAAATTTTCCTTAAAATATTCGAGTTTAAAAATTAAGAGGAAAAAGTGCTTGGGGAAAATGTGTTTTAAGTTTTAGCCAAACTGAAAACATTCACAAAATGGATCAAGATATTTGTTGAGCCCACAAAATGACTAGGTTGGTCCATCTTTGGCAGATAGAGTGATAAAGAGACGTATAAACAGTGGAGAGAGATATGCTGGGCCAGCCAGGACGGAGCTTTACGATAGAACTGTTCCAGGCTCCCTGAAACCTGTAAATTGGGGATTTAGAGAGATATTGCTTTTCTTTCATTTATTTCTCCAAGTAACATGAAGTGCTGCACTCTGAATGTAATATTAATGAATAAATAATACAGTCATTTGAAAAGCTGTTTGTTGAGAACAAGAAATATATTTAGGGTTTTTTTTAAGGGCTTCAAAATCTGTGTTAACAAGAGAGTCAAAAAACATGGAAGATGTGCTGGGAATCTGGAGGCTGCCACAACACACAAGCCGAAGAGACTCAACTTGCCAGCTTCTGGGTGGCAGAAATGACAGGTGTCAGCATGGAAGGAACGCAGAGCCCAAAACTCCCTGTTGCTAGCTAAAGCAGCAAGCCAGCCAGAGTGTTCCCTGGGAGGCAGAGCAGGGCCTTCCGTGAAGACCTGGACCAGACGTGCTAATCCTCCTCCTAAGTGCCAGGATTCGTGGCACCTCCCCTCTCCGTGTCAATGGGAAGCTGTGACATTATCAGTCAGTTTCACATTCACACTTTCAGAAACAATGACCAAAGTTCCACTTTTGTTTTGAATCAATATAATTTTTAGGTAAGTGGTAAGAAACAGGATTTGAGGAAATATTTACTTTTTTTTTTTTCTGAGATGGAGTCTCACTCTGTCGCCCAGGCTAGAGTGCAGTGGTACAATCTTGGCTCACTGCAAACTCCACCTCCCGGGTTCAAGCGATTCACCAGCCTCAGCCTCCCAAGTAGCTGGGATTACAGGTGTCCGCCACCATGCCTGGCTAATTTTTGTATTTTTAGTAGAGATGGGATTTCACCAGGTTGGCCAGGCTGGTCTGGAATTCCTGACCTCATGATCTACTCGCCTCAGCCTCCCAAAATGCTGGGATTACAGGCATGAGCCACTGCTCCCAGCCATATTTACTTGTTTTTAAAGAAACGACACTGGGTCAAGTGCCATGGCTCACACCTGTAATCCCAATACTTTGGGAGGCCGAGATGGGCAGTTCCCTTGAGCCCAGGAGTTTGAGACCAGCCTGGGCAACATAGCGAGACCCCATCTCTATAAAAAATACAAAACTTAGCTGGGCATGGTGGCATGCATCTGTAATCCGAGCTACTCAGGAGGCTGAGCAGGGAGGATCACTTGAGCCCAGGAAGATGAAAGTGAGCCATGATCACACCACTGCACTCCAGCTTGGGCAACAGAGTAAGCCCCCGTCTCAAAAAACAAAAACAAAACAAAACAAAAAAAACCCAAACAACAACAACGAAAAGAAGCAACACTGATGTCTGGTGCTTTCTTCAATAGCACCATTCAGAGAACTTTAGGAGGTCCAGAATTATCACTGGTGGTTCTGGGTCTAGAGGAGAAAATGAGGCAGATGCTATGGCCCAGCAGGAACAATGACACTCAGCCTTGAGAATTGTCTTTGTGTTTCTTGAAAATGAGTCTGGGATACCCACTACTCTTTTCCCAAAAAAAGGCTCATAATGACCACCTGGAGTTTCACCTCTTCCCGCTTTTGCTCTTCCAAACAGTGACCTGCTGGGAGACCAGATCCCTTCATGGCCAGTGTTGACTCCACCCTATTTCTAGAAAGAGCCAACTGGAATCCAAACATCTGGACCTATGAATAGATACCACTTTGGAAGCATATATAGAATATTGAGTTTTCCAGGTGTAAAGATGGGCAAGGCCTGGGTTTGGGTAGACAGAACAAATGAAAAGCAAATTTCTGAAAAGAGATTCATTAGAGCAACATGAACACATATCACTGACTCTTCTGCTGGCTATTGTGCTTTACCAAAACTAAACAAACTTACTGTTGTGCATGTAGGGCCTTATGGAATTAGAAGAATATGGTCTTTGAGCTTTTGGCCCAACTTGGATCAGTGCTTTTTTTGGCCCAACTTGGACCAGCACTTTTTAACATCTCGATCTTCTTTAGAAAGTAAAATGCCTGATTGTCACTGAAATAAGAGCCCAAAGGGGGAGAAAATGACTCCACTCTCACATTCTCTCTGTCTTCAAGATAACCAAAGAAAATCAATGGAAACCTAAGGAAGTGGGGAAGAAAATGGAAGGAGAAACTCTTATGTGAAAAGGTAAAGAAAAATGGTCTTTTTGAGGCTTGTTTGGAAGGAAAAGAGCCTTGGTTTGAAAGGCAACCAGCTCATTCTGTCACTTACCAAGTGGGCAAGTTAACTTTGCTAAGCCTCGGTTTTCTCTTCTATAAATTGGGGGCTGATTTGCGGGGCATTGTAAAAATTAGAAGTGATACAGGTGCTGCTTCTGGCACTTAGTAGATCATCAGTCATTGCAAGCCATTTGCTGTCATGCTCGCTGACTACCAGACAGAGCAGATGAAGTTGACATGCAGCTACACAGAAGAAACGTGTTTTGGTTCCCACCTGTCTGCCTGTCTGCCGATGAGGGGAACCTCTGAATGTTCTGAGAGTCTCTGCAGAGCAGCGTGGGCCTCCTGAACAGCAACAGTTCTGTGGAGGTGGGGTGACATTTCTGAAGTGTCTTGATTGACACCTTCAGCCATAAACATAAAGCAAAATAAAGTAACTTCTCTCTTATTAAGGAATACAGAGAACTCCCCTCCAGGTCGCCCACTTGAAATGTGGAGAGGGTTTGGCTCTGAGGGAATGAAAATTGTTCTCAAGATGCATTTTGGAAGTCACTCAAGAAAGCACCCTAGTCCTTCCTTGTGGGAGGAATGGCACTGTCACAACTCACCAGCAGGGCATTAGGAAAATTGCATTCCTTGAAAGATGTTAACACTTAATTAGCAGAAGTGGGTCTATGGTCAAGTTCATCTGAGAAGCACACAAACATCGTCTAAGCACTAAACAAGCCTTCAGTAGAAATCATCTTGGTATATTTTATATACTCTTCAGAGAACCAGGGAATCTGGGAGAGGGAGATATAGCTTGGAACTTTTCCCATGTTTAGTTGGCCACAGCTTCTTTTCTCCAGGCTCTCATGATCCAAAGGATACATCCTGGAGAGGGCTGGTGTCAGCAGTGCTGATCCATCGGCAAATTGTTTCTCCTTCATGGTTCTTGGATGGAAACTGTTTATTTATTTATCTTTCGTTGTTGCTGGGTTTTGTATTTACACCTCTGGTTCTCAAACTGGCTGCACATTTGAGTCATGTGAGCAACTTTTTAGGAAAAACGAAAACAATTTAAAATCTGGAGCCCCAGTTCAGACCTCTCTAAATAGCAGCCCACGAGTCTGCACTTTGAAAATCTTCCACCGGGAAGTTTGGGGCAGCCAACCTGGCACAGCTAACCAAAGCCTGACATGGAGCCACTCCCTCTCCCCTGTATCACTGACAACATTTTCCATCTTCTTGTCATCACAGACTTTACAGTTGTTGTCATGAGTCTAATCTGAAAATGAAACTGGCATGTGATGGCAACCAACCCAAAGGGAAGTTTGAAGCCTGCAGAAAGAGGGATATTTTCTTTCCACTCTCCAAACTCAAGTAAGAACAATCATTGACTTTCCCTACAACCCATTAATTCTATATTTAGGAAACTAAAAGGAAAGGGGGGAAAATCAACCACAACCTCACACACAATGGAAAAGATTGTAGAATCCCAGTGGCTATATTGGCAAAATGGAGCATGCGTGGCCTTCATTGGGGTATTACTAGTCTCATATATTAGATTTTTCTTTTCTAAAGTAGGTGAGTTAATTTGTCTTGGACCAACATTCCTACAGACAGAATAGAGATCTGGTATCTTCATCACACTAGAGGTAGTACAATCTGGACATGCCAAGTCCCTTGTATGCCTGCAAGCAGTTTTAAAAGGTTTTGGTTAGCTCCACTTTTATTAGAATGAAAGCTTTTCACAAGTAAGAGGTTTTATGAGAGTTATTTTTAAAGTAATGTGTTTTTATTGGTTTCTGGTAAGATCAGTGAAATCACATGGCATTTTTAAAGAATTTTAAACCAAAAAAAGATGTTCAAACAACTTGCTTGAAACACAAAAGCCAGGAAAGTCAGAATAAGATATTTAAACACAAGGAGATTAATACCAAGATAAAAACAGTTCTGAAGAAGCAGCAGAAGGAAGGAAAGAGTGCTCCAAGCCAGGACAAATAGAAACTCAGCTTAGCATCTAAACTGTCATTCATTTATTGAGGTAGAAATGCATCTCTTTAACTCTGTTGCCCCCCACAGATGTGAGGATCACAATTTGTTGTGTATAAAAATTAGGCTCATTAGATAAGAGAACATATTCTCCGTTGCCTAGACCTCAATATAATAAACTATATGCAAAAATCCAACTGAGTGAAGGAAAATCAGCAGAATTTCAGATGCACAAATCACAGAAGATCCTAGCTGGAATTCCACCTTCTTCAGTTCCTCCTCCTCTTCTCCGTCTTCATCTTCTTAGTCTTTACTGTCTTTTTTCTGATTATTAAGCTAATACATGCCCAATCCAAAACATCAGACATGTCTAATGCAGCCTGAGAAAAGCAATCTCATTCTTTAGGTGAAAAGTAAAAACAGGTCAAGAGAAAAAAGGATGACTTACCCAAGGTCCACAGCAAGTCAACTGGCAATTTAGGAACAGAAATCACGTATCTTAATAGTTCTCCAGCATAGTTAATAGTCACAATGTATATGTATTTGCTGTATACACACATGCACGTTTTTGCTGTTAAATTATTTTCTACACCTTGCTATGGTTTGAATGTTAATATTTTCCCCTAAATTCATATGTTGAAACCTAATATCCAATGTGATAGTGTTAAGAAGTGGGGCCTTTGGGGAGTGATTAAGTCATGAGAGCTTCACCCTCGTGGATCAGATTAGTGCCCTTAAAAAAGAGGCTCCAGGGAGCCACTTCGCCCCTTTCACAGCAACAAGGCATCACCTGACGAGCAGGGAGCAAGTCCTCACCAGACACCAAATCTGCAGATGTCCTGATCTTGGACTTTCCAGCCTCCAGCACTATGAGCAATACATTTCAGTTGTTTATCAATTGCCCTGGTCTAAGGCATTTTGTTACAGGAGCCTGAATGTGCTTGCATGAGCATACATGCTGGCATGCACACACACAATGTGAGTGTAAGCATCATGAAAGAAAGGCAAGGTTAATGTCTTTCTAATACAGCACTGTAGACCAAGTCTCCAGCACTTACTAGATGTGCAGTAGACACACAGATGATTAAGTGAATGGATCTCTTCATAATGCTTTTTTAAAATCAAACCATAGCTGTCTCATAACCCTTGATCCAATACAAGTGAGCAATCAAATAGATCTGTTAATGTGATATAATACCTGTAAAATCTCAGAACTCTTCTACCTAATTATAGAAAGCAGTTGAAGAGTGAATTCCCTCCTATCCTCTGCAAAGGATACATTGAAGCAACAGTTTTCTAGAAAGAAAACTATAATGAGCTCCTACACACCTGGGTACAAGTTCTGTCTGGGCCATTGCAGTTGTGCAGTCTTAGGACTTCTGCCCCTCCCAGAGGTGGCAGTGATATTACTCACCTATTCCCTTTGAGTTGGTACAAGGGTTAAGTGGAACAGTAATTTGGAGAGAAACAAAACTCAGAAATGTTACAAACATACAGACTTTGTATTTCAGACAAGAAACTTTCTTAGAGTGCTTTTTTTTGTCTACGTTGGTACCATGTGGTGATGTTATATAGAAGATGTAAATGCCTTTTGTAAAGTGTGGACCCACCTCACTAGATAATGATTATTTTCATAGAGTGTGAACATTCTCCTTTTTGAAGTGCAATCTTCAAGACTATCTCTCCTTATCTGCTCTGAAAAAGGATTCCATCTATTTCCTTCTGAAGAGCATCACTTAATCTTGAAATACCACCTGGCTCCCTCCAAATTTAATTTTAACTATGAGACACATCATTACTTAGAACTAAGAGATTTTCCCACCTTGGACACAAGTTGAGAAAGGAAAAACTTGAGTCTCTGGCTGCAATTGCTTTGGACATTCTTCAGTGGATAAAAGATTAAGTAGTGTTCAGTAAACTTGACCATCTACCATCGAGAGTACACTGCCTCTACCTTCTCCCATTCCTTTTTTTTTTTTTTTTTTTTTGGATATGGAGTCTCACTCTGTTGTTGTTGCCCAGGCTGGAGTGCAGTGGTGCAATCTCAGCTCACTGCAAACTCTGCCTCCTGGGTTTAATAATTCTGGTGTCTCGACCTCTCTAGTAGCTGGGATTACAGGCATGCGCCATCACGCCTAGCTAATCTTTGTATTTTTAGCAGGAACAGGGTTTTGCCATGTGGGCTAGGCTGGTCTTGAACTCCTGACCTCAAGTGATGCACTGGATCTCAGCATCCCACAGTTCTGGGATTGTAGGCATGAGCCACTATGCCCAGCCTCCCTTTTTTTGTGGGTTGGGGGGTGGGGGGGCGTAGAGGAAATTTCCACCGTTTTCCCCTCTTACTGGGTTGGCTTATAGGTAGTTATTTATGGTGTTTATCAAATATGTTTGGCTCTCCAACTCTTCTGCACATCATAAGACTGTTTCCTGACCTCTTGTGTTTGAGTGAAGCCACATGACTTGCATGTAGGAATGATGTGTCACTTCCAATATAGAAAATTTAATTGCTAAGGAAAATATCACTAGAGACCTGTTTTCTCTGCTGTAGTACCCAGCAACACTTGACATGTCAGCCTACATGCCAGATTATAGAGACAGAGAACAAAGCCCCCAACTGACTCAAAATGGACATGTATGAGACATTAATTTTTATGGTCCAAGCTGCTGAAACATTGGAGTTGTTACCACAGCATAATCTAGCCTGTCAAGATTAAGAAAAATGGGGAAAATAGAGAATATTTGCATCAATTAGCTATTGCCTATACTTATAATAAACCACCCCAAAACCTAATGATTTAAAACACCCACCATTTTATTTGCTCATGATTCTGTGGGTCAGCAATTTGGGTTGGGCTCAGCTGAGTGGTTCTTCTGCTTATTTCACTCAAGTCACTGCTATAGCTGCAGTCCATGGGTATATTGATTGGAAGCTGATGGCTTAGGAGTCTTCAGCTTGGATATTTCATCACTGTTCCACGTATTCTCAATCTCTGGTGGGCTTGCCCAAGCTTCTTGCCCTGAGCCTCCATACAGCAAGAGAGAAACAGTAGAAGCTACAACACCTTTTGAGGCCTGTGATAAGAACTCCCACATTCTATGGATCAGAGCAAGTCTCTAGTTCAAACTCATGGGGGTGAAAAAATAGACTCTATCTCTTATGGAGGTGGCAGCAAAGTCACATTGCAAATATAGGGAGGGGAGGATCTTGTGGTCATTTTTTGCAATCTACCACATCATCTCATGACTAGTACACCAGTCCAGAATGTTTACACATTGAAACAGCATCCTGTCTATTTTAGAGGGGAGGGGTATCATCAACAAGATTTTGCTTTAAAAAAATTAACTAAAGAGCCCAATATTCCACCACTTGCCCACAGAGGGTTGTTGTTACCCAGTTTCCATGACACTACATGGTCTTCTTGCAACCAGTAGGCACCCTACCTCCCAAGATGCCTGGGCCATTTTCTCTACAATATTTTATACGATGTTTTAAGAAAACATACCTCTTTCAGGAATATGACTTGGAAAAATGAGATAAGAGCCATGGAGTTCCCAGTTTCACTGAAGTGGATTGAAAATTCCAACAATGGCTCCCACAACATAAGGCAACAATTGATATCTGGAGGCAGTGAAGACCAGGGAGTAATTTGAATATGAAGTGGGAAGGAGAGCTTCTTACAAAAGTGAACAACTTGATAAAAGCACTGATGAGTAATAATAGCAGTTACTCACTGAGTACTTAATATTATGACTCCTAATAGTAATAAATGCTATATAAAGTGTGTGCTCTCCTAAGAATGAGGTTAAATCTTAATTAAAATGTGAGGGACTTTGGATAAACAGTAGTCGGTATATAGGAAGGCTACATTGGCTCCTTGCTTATATAATTTCAATAAATTAGCAATAAAAACCACTGAAAAAGGATAATTATCAGAGAGAAAAAATACTCAGTGTTAATGAGACAATGGCAGGAGTCAACCCCTCCACCCCACTCCTCATTCTGATGCCCACCCACCATTTTATCTTTACCTGTAGCTCCCCCTGGTTAAACTTCCAGAATCGATGGGTTCATTCCTCTTGTCCCCCGAATCCTTGGGCCTGCCAGAGTCTCTGCCTTCTGGTGTTCAGAGAAGCCTGGATGGATGGCCAGGGTGCAGGGTTCACAGGCCTGGCATCCCAGATCCTGCCTTCAGCTGCCACCTTAGACAAAGCAGTGGTTAGGAAGGTTGGGGTCAGGGAACACAGGAGGACAGAAAATACTCCCTCAGCCATATCACCCCCTAAAGACTACAGGATGACTGAAAGGTGGCTGCTCTTGCAATGGAATGTGAATGATCTTCCCCAGGGCAATTGGATGAATCCAGCTCCAAGAGCTTCCAAAATTTGAAAGGGCATCCTCCCGGCTGGCTGTGAAAATTGTAGGAAAATTGTAATGTGGGCCACTGAGATTACTCTCTGCAGGTCTGTTCCCCATGGCTTGCCAGTTCTTTTTGCTCTCGCCCAATGTCCTGTTCTCTGGTGGCCATGTGATGAATCCTGAGGACAGGAAATGAGTCTACCTCTACAAGAAATCCATCCTTAGCTAGTGAAGGAGGCTGAAGGGCATCTCCCACCCTTCATTCAGGCCCAAATGCATATTTCACTGTTAGCCTGCCCAGGTTTAACCATTTCATTGTCTTTTATATAAAATTATAACAGGGTTCCGGTTGAGGCTGGATTTCTAAAATCTTGATACCTAAGAACAAAGGCTATAAAACCATTTTAAAACTAAAGACAGATTTTCAGTTCAAATTGGGAGAGGGACCACACACTTTTATCTTATTTTTTTCCCTCAATACTAACAGAATAGCGCTATGAACCCAAAGATTGCTGAGATAAGGAGGAAGGGATCCTTAAGTAGAGCAGAGAATCTGTATTGTTTCTGGAATGTTGAAAGTGTATGGGATACTACTGATGCATGAGTCAGAGAAGAGGAAACTGGAGTCCAGAGCACCCAGAGAAGGCCCCTACAAACGTGGAAGACATTCTTCTTCGCAGACCCCGGAGAGCTATAAGCCTTTTGCCTGTAGGTAGGCAAAGCAGAAGCAGAAATGGGAGAATAAATAGGTAATAAATTAAAGTTCTCTCAGGCTCTTCTGTTTTATTCCCTACTCTTAGCACACTGAACAAATGACGGTTTATACCCAAGACCTGGACTAGGGCTCCTGATATGGCTGTCAATTGCCTCTTGCAACATAAAGGAGTGGATAACCTGCTAGTTGTCCCAACCACCCCAAACTCTCACCACCATATGCCAAGGTTCAAATCACTTTATTTTACCATGAAGGGAATGAAGGGAAGGTGAGCTGGGAAGCAGAATTCTAAAACCAAAATGGAGAATGCCTGCTGTGTAAATCAGCCAAGTGCATAACTGGCACACAAAAATGGGCAACTGAAGATCAAGAGCCAGGTGGAAAATCCATTGAGGATAACTTGCAGCCCCAAACTAACAAGTGAGCAAAAAAATGATCCCAGAAAACAGGAAACAGGAGAAAAATATTTTAAAAATCAAGTAAGTACACTCAGATTTAAGGCAATATTACATTTATGACAAAATATACTGAGGAAACAAATCAGAAGATAAGAAAAAGTACTTTGAAAATAAACATGTGATAATATTGTGAATATTTCTGCTTACCCACTCAGCATTCATTGCTCCTTCAATCATTCCCAAAAGAGCACCCATTTTGTTGAGGTATCCCCTCATCCTAGAAAGCGTATGTGACTCAATAGGCGACTTTCGGTTGTTACAAGGAGATGGGGGTTAAAAGGAATGAGGGTGTGGTAGGCTGAGTACTGGCCCCTCAAAGATGCCCAGGTCCTAATCTTCAAAGAATGAGAAATCCATCCTCCACTAGCGAAGGAGGCTGCAGGGCACCTCCCACTCTTCATTCATGCCCAAATGCTTATTTCACTGTTAGACTTAGCACCCGTTCACCCCATGAATATATTACCTTACATGGGGAAAGGGACTTTGCAGATGTGATTGAGTTAGGATCTTAAAATGAGGAGACCTGTCCTGGACTATCTGTTTGGACCCAATGTAATCACAAGTCCATAGAGTAGCAAGGCAGGAAGGTCAGGGTAGTCACAGGAGGGGTGACAGTGGAAGCAAGAGATTGGAATGATGTAAGGAAGGAATGACAATCCAAAGAATACAGGTGGCTTCTAGAGGCTGAAAAAGTCAAGAAAATGGATTCTTCCTCTGAAAACAGCAGAAGGGATATACCCCTGCCAACATCTTGATTTTAAATGTTGATCTTGCACATCAGTTGAGGTCAGGGATTTGAGACCAGGTTGGCCAACATGGAGAAACCCTGTCTCTACTAAAAATACAAAAATTAGCCAGGTGTGGTGGCACATGCCTGTAGTCCTAGCTACTCAGAAGGCAGAGGCACGAGAATCATCACTTGAACCCAGGAGGCAGAGGTTGCCATGAGCAGAGATTTTACTGCTGCTCTCCAGCCTGGGTGACAGGGAGAGACTCCATCTCAAAAATAAAATAAAATAAAATAAATTAAATTAAATAAAATGTCTGATCTCCAGATCTATAAGAGAATAAATTTGTGTCACTGTAAGCCATTAACTTTGTGGCAAGTTGTTTTAGTGGCAATAATACAACCAATACAAGTGGTGTTATTGACATTTTGTGGACAGATACCAGGAACACTAAATGTCCTGAGATGCATGAGCAGTTGCTTACAGTCAAGAATTATCTTAACCAAAATGGCCATAGTTCCTAAATTAAGAAACATTGGAAGTTATTCAGAATATATTTCCCTCTTTCTCAATGCTTGGGTTGGGAATGAGCACATGGCAAAGTTCAAGTCAAGGAGATGTAAAGAGAGCTTGGCTAGGTTTCTAAGATGTCTTTGGAGATCTTCTCTGGAAAGACATTAACAAAGAGGCATATACACCCAGTTCCTCCTAGCAGCTATTCTTCACTCTCTTAAATTCTATGAAGGTTGAGAGAGGTGAAGAAGCTGCAGAATAAATGTTTGAAGCTAGCAGAAAATGGTTTATGAAGTTTAAGGAAGGAAGAAAGAAGCCATCTTTATAACATAAAGGTGCAAGGTGAAGCAGTAAGTGCTGATGTAAAAGCTGCAGCAAATTATCCAGAAGGTCTAGCTAAGATCATTGATGAAGGTGGCTATATTAAACAACAGATTGTTAATGTAGATGAAACAGCCTTCTATTGGAAGAAGATGCCGCCTAGGACTTTCATAGCTAAAGAGAAGTCAATGTCTGGCTTCAAAGTTTCAAAAGACAGGCTGATTATCCTGTGAGGAACTAATGGAGCTGGTGACTTTAAGTTGAAGCCAATGCTCTTCTGCCATGCCAAAAATCTTAGGACCCTTAAGAATTGTGCTAATTCTGCTGTGCCTGCTCTTTAAGTGGAGTAAAGGCTAGATGACAGTACAATTGTTTACACGTGGTTTAGTGAATATTTTAAGCCCACTGTTAAGACCTACTGCTCAGAACATAAAGATTCCTTTCAACATATTATGACTCACTGACAATGCACCTGGTCACCTAAGAGCTCTGATTAGGACATACAAAGAGATTAAGGTTGTTTTCATGCCTGCTAACACAACATGTACTCTGCAGCCCATAGATCAATGAGTACTTTTGACTTTCAAACCTTATTATTTAATAAATACGTTTCAAAAAGCTGTAGCTGCTGCAAATTTTAATTCCTCTGATGGATCTGAGCAAAGTAATTAAAAACCCTCTGCAAAAGGATTCACCATTCTAGATATCATTAAGGACATTCATGACTCATGAATACCAACATTAACAGCAGTTTAGAAGAGGTTTATTCCAATGCTTGTGGATGAGTATTAGGGGTTAAAGACTTCAGTGGAGGAAGTAATTGCAGATGCCATGGAAATATTAAGAAAATTAAAATTAGGTGAGTGGGGTGGCTCACGCCTGTAATCCCAGCACTTTGGGAGGCCGAGGCAGGCAGATCACCTGAAGTCAGGAGTTCAAGACCAGCCTGCCCAACACGGCAAAACCTCATCTCTACTAAAAATACAAAAAATTAGCTGGGCGTGGTGGCAGGTGCCTGTGGTCCCAGCTACTTGGAAGGCTGAGGCAGGAGAATGGCTTGAACCTGGGAGGCAGAGGTTGCGGTGAGTCAAGATCGTGCCATTGCACTCCAGCCTGGGCCATAGAGTGAGACTCTGCCTCAAAAAAAAAAAAAAAAGAAAAAAAAGAAAAGAAAGGAAAACTAGAATTAGAAATAGAACCCAAAAATGTGTGACTGAATAACTGCAATCTCATGATCAAACTCGAATGAATGAGAACTTATTTCTTATGTATGAATGAAGAAAGTGGCTTCTTGAGATGGGATCTACTCCTGGTGATGATGCCACAAACATTGTTGAAATGACAACGAAGGATTTAGAATATTATAATACATAAACTTAGTTAATAAAGCAGTGGCAGGGTCTGAGAGATTAACTCTAATTTTGAAAGAAGTACTACTATGGGTAAAATACTATCAAATAGCATCGCATGCTACAGGGAAATCTTTCATGAAAGGAAAAGTCCACTGATGTGGCAAACTTCACTGTTGTCTTATTTTTAAAAATTGCCACAGTCACCCCAGTCTTTAGCAACCACCACCCTGATCTGTAGGCAGTCATCTGACTGACAACATTGAGGCAAGATCATTAACCAGCAAAAAATTACAACTCACTAAAGGCTCAGAAGAGTGTTAGCATTGTTTAGCAATAACATATTTTTAATTAAGATATGTACATTTTAACAATAATACTATTGTTTACTTAATACACTACAATACAGTATAAACATTACTTTTCTATGCACTGGGAAAACAAAAAATTTTTTTTACTCACTTTATTGTGATATTTGCTTTATTATAAGAGTCTGGAACTGAACCTTCAATGTCTCTAAGATATGCCCATATGTAAATGATATCTCAATAAAGCTGTTAAAAAATAAAAACTATAGCTGAAAATATTTTACATATGAAAGTTCATATTGAACAGAAACGCCAAATACTGTGCAGGATTGGAAAAAAACCCCACATTTCAAAATATTCTTATAAAAACTTACAGAGAGTAAGAACAGGTTATCTACAAAGACAAAGCTTCATCTGACTTGTTACAAATAATACAGAATACAGGAAGAAAATGGATGGATCTGAACATTATTTTTAAAATGTTTGAGTCTAGACTTTTATACCCAGTTCAACTATACAAATAATGAGAGGATGGGGTAAAGATATTTTTCAGACATGTAAAGACTCAAGGTTTTTTCCTGCATATCTCTCCCCCAATTTTTTTTTAACAATATACTACAGCAAATGAAAAAAGACCAATAAAAGACACAGGATTCTATCAATAGAGGATCACCATACGTGGTAGAGAGAATAATGCCCCCCATCAAAGATAACCACAAAATGATCTCTTAATCTATGAATATGTTACCTTACTATGGTCAAATAACAGGATAAACCCTGTGGTAACAAATGTATTTACACAATCATAATATTTTCACTGCAGTTTATCAGGTTTTAACTTATAGGAAAACATTGATTATTGATTATACTTACAGAACATAAAGTGTTATAAACCTCACAAGTGTGAAAATAATCCTATGACTAACAGGAATTAAAGAAAGTTGGAGGGCTATATAGAATTGCTAATATCCTTCATCTTGCAATGTCAAGAGGGATGATACAATGTAATGTTAATAAATTTGAAAATAGAAATACATTATTTTACAGATATAAAGTCCCCCAACAGAAAAACTTGAAATAATATACCTAACAAAATTGGAAGGAGGACATGGGGAGAATTAGTTCAGACCCTCATCTTTCTTATTAGGAAGCTGACAAACACTGTTCAGAATTCGTAGACCAAGAAGTAGAGTTGTGTGCATTGCATGTGGACATTTGAAATCAACTTGGAGAAACTAAAAATCAAACATGGTTCCTCTGTGGAGTAGATGGAGTATAAAAAGTAGGGAAAAGGGATGCTTTTCTTTTTCACTTTACACCCATATTTCCCCCACAGATCCACCTTTGGAGAAGAAAACTGTTGCCCCAGCTGTTGGGCTACTGCCTACCATACTAAAGAGTCCTCAGCTATCAGCCTTCTTCAGATAGTGCCTCAGCTAAAGAAAGCTGCCTTGCCCAAGTCCATTCCTTCTAGAGGTAGTCTACATAAGATATTTAGTCTGGAGCAGTGATGTAAAGCCCTGGTTTCCTCACTCAACTGAGGACCATTCTGAAGAGCCAGCCCAGCTTCAGAGGTCCCCATGGAATCACTGCATTACTGTGACAGCATCACAGCCCAGCCACTCCCTCAGCCCCAATTCTGCTTCCTCATTTTCCCTCACAGGTGTTGATCTCAAGAGTCTTCCTTTATAAACTTCCCACTTGATAATCTCTATCTCAGAGTCTGCTTCCTAAAGAACCCAATTTGGGATAGACCTGTTTTACACTAACTTTTTAAAAAAACCATTCCTAAATTAATTTTATAAATGTAAGCACAGAGCTATGTGCATGCTTTTATTGATTTGTTTTCTTCTAGAAATAAAGGATCATTTAAAATCTGAGGAAAGATAAACTTTATTTTGAGAAAAATGCTCTAAGAGGCTGTCTGCTTATGCAGAGTTGCACCAACTTTCCCCATCTATGATGCAGAGGTTGAAGGCACTGGTGAGCTAAGCTGCTTTGCATCGTAATAGAAAAGATTGCATTCTTGAAGCATAGGTGGCCTTGCATTCTCTCAGCGTATCTTAGCGGAGTATCTTTCAACTGCAGGGCTTGTTGATGAGGGTATTTTGGTTTGTTTTATTTTTAATTGACACAAAATTGTACATATTTATGGGATACAAAGTGATATTCTAAACTCAATTTGGAAGGCCACACCCAATGTCTTTTCTTAAAAGAATAAGGGTGCGTTGCTATTCTGTCCAAATAGATGAACACATTCATATTGTCAGAAGCATCTCATGCCATGGGAAACTATGAGGCCTTGGTAATAACTTCCAGTGATTTCCCACGACATGAAAATCCAATTCAAACTCTTAATCAAGTCTTCCCAGGCCCTAGGAGATCCTGCCTCCATCTATGTTTCTGCTTCATCTTATATCACCTCTCCCCCTATTCATGACTCTAGAGCCACACTGCCTCATTGCATCCTTGAAATCCACCAGGCTGATTTCTGCCTCAGAACATTTGCATAAGCCATTGTCTTTGCTTAAAATGCCTGAAATATTCTTCTCCTGAATCTTTGTTTAGCTGACTCTATCTTGTCAATTCAGGTGTCTGCTATAATGCTCCCTTGGCAGAGACCTTCCCTGACTATTCAATAGGAAGTAATGCCCTCTTCCTTCTCTATGGTATCACTCAGCTTTCATTTCTCCAGAGCACTTAGCACCAACTGAGGTTATCTTGTGTTTCTTTACTTGTTTAGTCTCTTCTCTCCTTGCTTCCCAGAAGGGAACCTTAGAGCAGGAACTTCCTTTGACATGGCCTTGCTGTTTTTGCAGAACCTTCAGCAATGCTGGGCCTTACCTGTTGCTCAATAAATATTTATTGAATCATCAAATATAAAACTATATGAATTTAGTAGGTTTAGAAATCTCACCCCAAATTAGGAGGAAAGCTTTGTATTTTTAAAGAAATTAGAAGATAGGTTCATAATTCTGAAATACCCTAAGTGTTGTCAACTTAACTAAGAGGTGCTTGTGACACAAAATGCCCTGGAAACACTGATGAAAGCTATTGTCCTTCTCCTCAGGAAAAAAAAATGTAGGTATATTTTCTTGTATACCCACAAAGTATGATGTGTGCAATTTCAAGATTTCTTCCCCCAGGTTGAGAAGCCCTACTCTAAAGACTATGTGAAAACCATTTGTAAATGGCACCAAGTTAGCAGGCAAATGAGTGTTGCAGGAGTAACTGCATGTAATTTTCCCCCTGTATGGTCTACACCCATTTAAACAGCTCTGGCTGAATGGGAGCCACCTCATGGAGCAAGCAAAACAGGGTCAGGCTAGCAGGAGGCCTTAAGAGGTCATCTTCTCTAACCTCTTGCTGGGCATGACTGCTCATCCAAACATCTCCCACAGGCTCGATGATCTTATCAATGGCCTCTTGGCCTCAGATAACCTCTCTAAAGAGATAGTAGCCCCATCTAATATAATTTATCTTTAAACACATCAGTCTCCTGCATTTGACTATAAATTCATTGAAGACAGGTTTACCTAAGAGTCTCTAGTGCTGAGTTAGCACAAAACTTCAATGTTTGCAAAGCAGATACTAAGTACCAGGCATTGGGCTCAGAACCTTACACTAATAAACTGTTTTAAATTTTAAAAATGTAATACTTTTCACATTCCTAAGAGATATAATCTATCATTTATTTGCCCATGTGTTTATTATTTTACTTTCTTTACTGGAATGTAGGTTTCTTTGGAATCGTCAGTTACAAGTGAATCCAGTAAATACAGCTGAATAAGTGAGTGAACAAATGAATGAATGATGACTCCATGCAGAAGAGAACAAAAAGATAAGAAAGCTCTTTCACTCTTAAGGCAAACAAATAGTGAGCAAAGAAAAACTATAAATAAACAGGTAAATATTTTATTTCCAATCGTGTTAAATGCTCTAAAGAAAGATTTCTTTCCTCTAAACTAAAGCTTGTCAATGAGCTTGAGAGTGGCTTGTGGCAGGGGGATGCTGTATTAGATAAGCAGTCCGGCAGCTCTCTCTGAGGAAGGGACATTGAAGCCTAGATCTAGTGGTGAGAAAGATATAGCAATAAGAAGATTCCAGAGAAGAAGTTTCCAGACAGAGAGAACAGCAGGTGCAAAGGCCTTGAAGTGGGTGCTTGGCATGGCCAAGGAGCAGAAAGAAGGCCATTGTGCCTAGAGCTAACAGGTTCCACCGAGAGCTCTGATGAGAAGTTTGGGGACACTGGCAGGGGCTGTATCATGTAGTATAAGAACGTTGGGTTTTATTCTGATTGCTATTAAAAGTCACAGAATAGCTTTAAATAGGGGGTTGACCTAACATTTTAAAAGATCACTCTGGCTTCTGCCTGGAGAATGAACTGTAGGGGACAGAGAGCCCCAGGGCATGAACAAAGGGGTTCAGACTGGCTGGAAGGCTGGTAGAAGGATGGCTCCCATGAGCCAGGGGACCTAAGGCCTAATCTCAGCCTTGTCCTGACCACTTGCAGGACAGGTGCCGCTCTACTACCCGGGCCTCCATTTTCCCACTTATAAAATAAAAGGGCTCATGGGGCTATCTATTGCTGCTTTTTCTTTTCCTTTCCT
>NW_026652326.1:724540-758768 GCF_009828535.3 Hylobates moloch
CCCTTCCTTCTTTCCTTCCTTCCTTCCTTCCTTCCTTCCTTCTTTCCTTCCTTCCTTCTTTCTTCTTTATGGAGTCTTGCTCTGTCACCCAGGCTGGAATGCAGTGGTGCAATCTCAGCTCACTGCAACCTCCACCTCCTGGGTTCAAGCTATTCTCCTGCCTCAGCCTCCTGAATAGCTGAGACTACAGGTGCATACCACCACGCCCAGATATTATTTTTTTTTTTGTATTTTTAATAGAGATGTGGTTTCACCATGTTGGCCAGGATTGTCTCAATCTCCTGACCTCGTGATCTGCCTGCCTTGGCCCCCAAAGTGCTAGGATTACAGGTGTGAACCACTGCACCTGGCCTATTGCTGCTATTTCAACCATGACATTATTAAACTTCTGAATCTTAGTCTTGTCTTTGTCATTTGGATTCAGAGACAAATCTAAAGACAGCAGATCTGCCCTCTGCCTGCCTGAACCTTCCGGAGACAGCCCAGCTAACACACAGGTAACAAAGCTCAGGCCAGCGATATGAGGCTCTGTGGCAGGGGCTGGCTGACAGAAGCCAAGCACATGCTTCCTACATGCTTCATGAGAGGGGACAACCCCTGTTCAATTCTGCTCCTTAGGCAAAGCCAAAAACAGACCACACCCTGCTTTTAAAATGGCGACTCATCAGGAAGACTCTGATGGGGCTTTGTTTCTTGTTACTCTTTGGTCCCCAAAAGGAACACATGGCCACCCCTCGGGGCTCATCCCAGTGTCTCCTCTTGGAAGGAAGATGTGCTCCTAGAAGGCCAGTATCCAAATGCAGCAACGCTTTGGTTTGACAAAGAGAAAAGGGGTTTGACCTGGTTGGATATTGCATCTGGCTCTTTCCCTCCCTCCCACCTCCCTGCCTTTCCTTTTATCTCCCAAAGTGGTCCTCTCCCGGCTGATGGGAGAGGGCGTGCGCTGTGCTGGGGGTCACATCGCCTCCCCTCCCGACTTCCTCAGCCCCCACGTCCCTCGCACACTTGCTTGTGCAGCTGCTGTGTGTAAATTCCTCACATACATCTCCGACTGGCCAGTTTATTTTTACAAACAATAAATAGGACGACATTCCTATGGTGTCTCTCTCTGGACAGCCTAGTTTACAGAGCTGAAGAGACAGTGATGGAAGATTGGTGGGGTTTATACAGATGGTGGTCCGCATGTCGTAAATCTCATAAACACGGAGTGAGGCTTTTTTTTTTTTTTTTTCTAAGAAACACAAACAACAACAACTCATTCCCCCACCCCCTTTTCTCTCTTTTCCCCAAGATCACAAGACATTATCAAGGCCTGCAAATCATGACCAGATGATATTAAGTTGCTTCAATAACACTCTGGATCCCTTCCGGTGTGCTATTTTTCTTCATTAGAAATGATAGCCCAAGTGCACCAAGTCCTCTTTCCCTCTCCTCAAAATTTATAGATCACAGCCTCTAAACTAATTGTTACTTGCACACTAGGCCGCAAGCTGTTTGTGCATGGAGCAATTACCTCCAAGGCCTTGATGAAAGGCACAGGGGAGGCAGGAGGGTGAGGAAAATGAAACACTCAGGCAGGGTGGCCAGGTGGATGCTGGGGGACACTGGCAGGGGCTGTATCATGTAGTATAAGAACGTTGGGTTTTATTCTGATTGCTATTAAAAGTCTGACATTGTGGATAAAAGTGAGTGAGAAGTTCCCTTATCCATCACCGACCCTTGTTCAAAGCTTGAGATGTGTCATGTACCTGGTGCAAGCTGCTGACTTCATGACATTATGAACCAAACCCCTTCCAGGCCAACATCTCCCTAGGAAAGAGAAGCATATGTCCTGATTCTCTGTCTTAACCTCCCAGATTATAGCACTTCCTATAGCTCAGAAAGTCATTGACTTCCCTGTGAATAAGCAAAGCAAGAGATTGGGTTCCCTGTGGCTACGCTGTCCAGGTGGTTCTCAGGATCTGGGTAGCAAACCTAGGTGTGCACTCACTGGATGACTGCCAGGTTCTGTCCCTGTGACAGCATCATCCCTCCTCAAGCCGGGTTCTCCTCCCCTAGGCAGAGCAAAATCTGAAGGCCTGGGGTCAGAATTAGAGATGCTATCTTACTGCTGCCTTTTGTAGACAGAGAAACAGAGGCTCACAGGCAGGCCAACATCACATGGCAAGCTAGTGCCAGAGACAGGTCCCTTGACTCCATACTCAGGTCTGTTACCGTCTGGCAACGTTGATGCCCTGGGAAATCATGCCATTTGCAGGTAGAGTTCTCATTCAAATGCCATGTGAGAAATAGCCCCAGCTGATCCCACCAAGGATGATTACCAAAGAGTCACAGCACATCACCAGTCATAGTCCAGCAGAAAGTTACTTCTTATTTAGTGGGGTTCACAAAGTGATGTTCTTTCCCGCGTACCTAAGGAGGAGAAATGCATTATTTTGGCACACAATCAGGTTTGGTCAATCAAGTCTTCGAGATCAGGACGTTGTTATCAGGACGTTGTCATTTGAGATGAGGACGTTGTTAGTGTGCCATCTGTAACCCCCAGCACCCACCATTCTTGTGTCCTGCCAGAACCTGGACTGTGCATGAGAGATGCTCAGCCCTCATGAAGCTGAACAGAAATGCCAATGAGTGAACACTCTGGGAGCAGCACTCTACCAAAGAAGGTAAGGAGCGGTGAATAAATACCCCGGCTTCCTCCTCCCTCAAAAGGAACAACTCCAAGGCATGGACTCTGGGTCTCCCAGGGTTCCCCAATGGGATTGAACCCTGACATGCACAGGCGTATGCTGCTCCTTAGCACAAGCTAAAGCTTGTGGATGTCTTCCCTGCCCCACTTTATCTCCCCACTGCCCTGCCAGCAATTCCGGAGATCACTGTCTAAATAAATTGCTCACTTGCAAATCCTTGTCTCGGAGTCCACTTCTGGGGAAACCAAACCCAAGATACTTCCCAGTGTCTTCTCTCTTTGTGAAGAACATTGAGGTCTATTGAATGGCTCCTTTTAAAAAAAGTGTTTTCTTTTTTTTTTTTTTTAGACAGAGTCTTGCTCTGTTGCCAGGCTAGAGTGCAGTGGCGTGATCTCGGCTCACTGCAACCTCCACCTCCCAGGTTCAGGCCATTCCCCTGCCCCAGCCTCCCTAGTAGCTGGGACCACAGGCACCCGCCACCATGCCTGGCTAATTTTTTGTATTTTAGTAGACATGAGGTTTCACCATGTTGGCCAGGATGGTCTCGATCTCCTGACCTCATGATCCGCCCACCTGGGCCTCCCAAAGTGCTGGGATTACAGGCATGAGCCACTGTCCCCAGCCTAAAATGTATTTTGTTTACCAGAATTTTTAATTAAGTATATTTTAAATAAAGATAAAAAAATAAATGTTCTTGTTCTATTAAAAATCAGAAAATCTGGCACCCACGCATGGCAGTCCTGAGCAGGAGCCGGAAGCGGCCGCCACTTTTAGAGAAGCCTGTTCTCTCCACTTCCTTACGGTCCCCACCGGGTCCAGCTTTGTTCTTTCAGGTCAGTTTCCTGGTCCTTATAGACAATTGATTTTTTGAACTGAAGATTTCTATTTCATCTTAGGTGTTTTCTAAAGAGCTGTAGACAACAGATCAAGCACGTTTCTTGCATTCCGTTTAATTTCTTCCTGAAATCTAATAGAGGAACTCCCCAAGATTTGGGTAACTATGCTTCTTTTTATGCTTTTTAATTTCAGATTTTTATGATAGTTGCTCTCTATCTTTACAGCAGAAGAGATTTCCTTGATCTGCAGTTGTCTGCATAAGCTCCCTGCACTTTATTCACGTTCAACGGGAAACCATGCCAATGAGATTCCTTGTTGCCTTCAGTTCATGGTGGGCTCCTGTGTAGCCCACTTGAATTGTTTTGATTTTTCCCTTGAGAAGATGAACTCTCAAAAATAATTCCCATCCTCCTCCTTCCCCATACCCTACCACTATTACTATTCATGAGTTATTTTTCTTCTTGTGTGGAGGAGTCCTTCGTACCCCTCAAAGACTTCTCAAATTGCATTAATTCACTTTTCTCTCATATCAAAGTACTACGTGATACCATTGTCAGCCTCATAATATAACCGACTATAATAAAACAAATCTAAATACGTGTTTAAAAGAGCATGTGTGACCTACTGTGGTAGTGAGGTATAACATTTGAATTCTGTCACCTTAGAAAATTAGAGGTTTACCTGAAAAATGCCATCACTTCTGTTCCATGGAATTGAACTTTTGCCAGTATCCTTTTGCTATGGCTGCGAAAGGGTCAATGTGTAGGATAAGGGAGAAATTCATTCCATCATCCAGGTAATGTGCCTACATGTCTCTAAAAGCCAGACATTAGAAAACTACTTTTTTTTTTGCTTCATCTCTGCTGATTTTTCACCAACTGAAGAAGGGCAGACCACCGAATGTGAGTGACTCTGAGAAGTTTGTGTTCTTAGGAGAACTGAGTCATTGGCCCCCATGGCTTCCTTGTTCCTCCTCTGGGTTTGGCCTTGTGTGAACAGGTGGCAACAAGGTCTTATAATTACCAATGAACACACTTCTGTCCCAAATCTGCTTTGCAGCAGGAGCTCCGAGCTTGGAATCCACAGCAGCCTGGCCACTCCAGCCAACAAGAGGAAGCAATGCAGCAAAACACAGGGTCAGAGAGTGGAGGTACTCTTAGGATATTTTGCAGGTAAACATCCTATAAATAGGGAGAGTCAAGATGCCACAGCAGGCAGTCCCAGCATGGAATATAAAGCATAGATGTGGCATGGAGACCCAGTGGAGGGACCAGCACAGCCTAAGGAGAAACCTCAGAACATCAGAACTAGAGCTGTGGATGGAACTCAGGTATGGGGCTTTCTCGTGGAGGCAAAGAAGGAGACCATGTCAACATGCCAGGGAGTCTCACCCCAAGCAAGGTTCTGCCTCTCCTCTACTTAAGCCCCTCAAAGGCTCCCTGTGCTCTCAAGATAAAGTCTAAACCTCCAAACAGAGCTTTTCAAGACCACTGGTCTGATTGGCCTCACAGAACTTCATTTGTTCCTCATTGTCTGTCCACAGGCTCTCTGACTGCTGGGCTGGGCCTTGAGTAAGCTGGTAGGGGGATTGGAGATCAACCAGACCTGGTGCCTGCCCTCAGGAAGCTCACTGTTCAGTAGGGAGACAGACAGGGGACAAATAGTTTACAGAGCTACCTCGTAAGTGTTGTGAGAATTCAGAGACGACAAAAAGAAAGGGGTGATCAGCTCATTTAGGGATGGGAAGGAAGGCCTTCAAATCAAAGACCTTCAAGACTGAGGAGCAGATCACTGAGGGCAGGAGGAGGGGAAGGAAAACAGTCCAGCAGAGAGAATGACTTGAGCACAGATGGAGAGGCTCAATGCTGCTTGGGACATGAGGACTTCAGTGAGACAGGAGGTCACAAGCAATGTCCTGGGGACTAGAGGGACATGTTGGTTCCTGGGCCAAAATTCAAGTTTCCATGCTGAGTTATGGGGACCACCTGGAGGTCATCTGTGCTTGGAGGCTCCCTGAGTGTGTCAGTACTGTGTAGACTATGTGTGACACATCCTCCCCCAAGAGACATGAATGATTGGCTCACGTTGCCGGAAAGTCAAGTAGGTATCATGGCTCCAGGGCCCTTTTTCCACCTCTGGGGTCTCTTTCCAGCTTGTTGCCTTTGTTTTTCAGCCAAGTTTTCCCCAAGTGATGACAAAGATGGCCATGGGGATCTTATAGAGATCTAGATAGAGTTTCCCTTCCCTATTAGTTTCCATGAAATCTCAAGGGAAATAGCCTCATTGGCCCCAGCTGTGCCACATCCTCATTTCTGGACCAATTGCTGTGGCCAAGGAGTTGTAGCATTTTCATAAGCCAGACCCAGGTCATGGCTAATTCCTATAGCCCTGGGTAGGGTCAGTTTCCCCTGCTCCCATGATGATTGTGAATAGAGTGTTGGCACCCCAGGAGAAATGAGTGTGTTTTTTTCCAAAATGGACAGTGAATGCAGGGCAGGTAAAAGCCAGTGCTATTTCCCATACAACTCTGAACTGAGCCCCTTACCCACCAGATGTGCAGCTTATGCAGAGAACAACATCCCTCTTGCCAAGATGATAGCTGCCTTGACTTTGATGTTCCTCAGTTTCCACACTTAACGTCAGCTCTTCTGCCAGGGCTGCATACTTGTTTGTTTTGTCTGGACAGATTTTTGTGATGCTTCTGCTGCAGGAAACAGCTACATCAATAAGGTCCGCTGTTTTGTTAGCTTTATCAAGGAGCAGGAGCAGAATGTCTGCTCTGGTGAGCTGCTTTTGTGTCTCCAGCTATCTCAGAATAGCTATTTTCCAACATATTCTTTTTCTCTATGCTATTTTCTTTACCCAAGCCCACTTTCAAACAATTAATTGGTGAGATTTGTGGCAACATTCTTGTACCTATTAGAATTTCATCTTGCAATCCAAGGTGGTTTACAACTTCTGTATTTCCTAGCAATTAGATTTGGCTTATCAAGCAAGTGGGTTCAAGAGCAATGACATTGCACTGTGTTTATGAAAACAGGTCTTCAAAGCACGAAAAATGACATGTTATGTTGCTCCTGCTGTTGCTATGGCTACTTTGCCTGCGTAATATTGACTAAGGAGATGTCAGAAAAATCTGCTAAAGAGCAGAGATCTCTGTATCTTTCTTCCCTCCCTTTCTCCTTCCTTCAACAAAGACTTACTGAGCAACTATTATACCCCAGGCACTAGACATACAGTAATATTTCTAAAATTCCCCTAATATTATATATAACTATATCTATAATAATATAATATCATCTTATGTAAGTATATATCTACAATATAATATAAATATACAACATAGATAAATATTTATATATAAATAAATTATAAATATATATTTGATCTATGACATATGCATCAGTGCTTACTGTTTGACAGGCACTGTTCTAAGAACTCTGCACATAAAAACTCTTTTAATTTCTTTTTCATTTTCTTAACAATCTCTCTTCTTTTTCTTTCTTTTCGGTTTATAATTTTAAATTTTGTGGGTACATAGTAGGTGTATATATTTATGGGGTACTTATTCTTCTTATAATATGATAAATACATTTTATAGATGAAGAAATTAAGGCAATAAGCTATCAAATGACTTTCTTAATATCATACAACTAGTTATTAGAAGAGAAAGGACCTCAACCCAGGTCTCAGAATCACTACACTATTCAATAGCAGACAAATCTTCAAAATCAAAAACAAACAATTAGAATAATCACATTGTGCTACTAATCCATTTGTGGGATAGCACATGAAAATAATTACAAATTATGGTTAATATGAAGATGGGTAAGTTTCAGGATCTTAGAAGGAGCTCAGTCCGGTTCAATGGCCATAGTGAGGGAAGGCATCTCTGAGGAAGGGATGTAGCAGCTAAAATGTGAGGACGAGTTGGAAGTAGGTGGTGTTGGGAGGACAGAGAGAAGATCAAAGGCAGGTGTCAGGCAGAGGGACAGTAGGTATGCACCTGCCCCAAAACCTAAATGAAGCCTAGTAGACTGTGCCTGGAAGGAAAGCCTGTAGAGATGGTGTAGTTAGGTTAGAAACAGTAAGGTCATGCTTTGTGAGTTTTTTATTTCTGGTGGGCAGAAAATGGCCCCCAAAGTGACTGTGAATATGTTACCTCGTGTGGCAAAGGGACTTCACTATGTGATTAAAGGTACCATGGACCTTGACAGGGGATGGGTATGCAGTTGCACCCAATTTAATCACCTAAGTCCTTTTTTTTTTTTTTTTTTTTTTTTTTTTTTTTTTTTTTTGAGACAGAGTCTCGCTCTTTCACCCAGGCTGGAGTGCAGTGGCGCAATCTCGGCTCACTGCAAGCTCCGCCTCCCGGGTTCACGCCATTCTCCTGCCTCAGCCTCTCCGAGTAGCTGGGACTACAGGCGCCCACCACCACGCCCGGCTAAGTTTTTGTATTTTTAGTAGAGACGGGGTTTCACCGTGGTCTCCATCTCCTGACCTCGTGATCCACCCGCCTCGGCCTCCCAAAGTGCTGGGATTACAAGCGTGAGCCACCGCGCCCGGCCACCAGAGACTTTTTCAGCCATGGTCACAGAGAAAAACGTGACTACATAAAAGAGTCAGGAAGAAGTGACTTTGATGGCTGTGAAGATGAAGACATGGAACAGAGCCAAGGAAGAGGGTGTCCTCTAGAAGATGAAAATATAACCAAGTATAATAAGAAAGAAACAAAGCCAAACATGTATGTTAAAAAACATGTATGACATAATGTAGTAGTTAGGTATAGTTAGGTTGAGTTCCGTCAACTTAGAAAGTTAGATGTTTGCCTGACAAAATGACATCACTTCTGTTCCATGGAACTGAACCCTTGGAAAAGGAAGGAAACAGCTTTCTCCTATAGATCCTCCAGAAAGAAATGAAGCCCCGAGGACATCTAGTTTATAGCCCACTGAGACCAGGTCAGACTTCTGACTCCAGAACTGTAAGATAATAAATTTGTGTTGAGTTAAACTAAGTTTGTGGTCATTTGTGACAGCAGCGATAGGAAATCAACACATGTCATAAAAAACTATTGATGGCTTTGAGCAGAGGAACAGCACTATCAAAAATTTTTTTTGAAACTTCAACAATCTTTTATTACCAAACTTGTGCAAGGTTAATGCTTTCACCTGGAGAACAGCAAAAATGACATCTCTAACAAGATCAAGCGTGGGAGGTGCAAACCCAATGAAGACTGTCTCTTAAAAAAGGCATTAAGAAAAAATACATTATCTGCATAAGCATTGTTTTAAAAACCAAAACTTCCCAGTGTGGCAGAAAAAATATCCCAAAGTGATTGCAGTCCACAAAAAACAGCATTTGGCAGTCTGTGCTGCCTTAAAAACCCCAACTTAGAATAACCCTAGGAGAAAATCATCCTTCCTCCACTAAAAAAATAAAATTACTTTTTTCCTTGTCCTTGTTCAGATTCCATGAAACACGCAAAGAATAACAGGATGAACAACACCCAGCCCAATTCTCTCGCCCCCTATCTCTTAAGGCTCACACTCAGGACTATTCCTTAGGAACCTTCACTTCTACTACAATCAATCAGAGAATTGATCCCTAACTTCCGGGCCAGAGTTCTAGAAACGCAAAAAACATTCTCCTGCTTCCTTCAAGGAGAAGCCTGAGGGATCCTTGAAAGATCAAGGGGACAGTGTATCTGGCTGCAACTGGAATGCCTGCCAGGTTGGGCCCAGGGGATCCCTTTTTCAGCAAAATCACCCCAACACCTTATTACTGAAAGTCTAACCCACCAGGCAAAACCAAGGAACAGCATGCACCAAACTACAGCTGTACCAAAAAGGTGCACCTTTCCAACATTTAACCATAAAGGTAAGGGAGGTGAGGAGAGCCGAGTGAGTATTTGACCTTATCTGTCTTCTGAGAAGCTTGCATATTTTAGGCCAAAGCCATGGTGCAGAGAAAGACATTTGGCCAAAGAGTTGTCTTTGCTGTGTCTGTCTGGATAAAGCTGCCATTTCTGGGCATCCTGGTTCAAGGATGGTTTATGGAAGCTTTGCCCCCTTATGCAGAGTACTTAGGAATTAATGGGGAAATTTTCCATTCGCCTTCATAACTGGCAAATACTTCAACAGCAGTTTCTCAAAAACCACCAGTGGAGAAAGACCACCCCTTAAGTTGAGGTTCACAGCTCCTTCCAGTTGATGGACTTCTTGCTGGACTTGGGTAGCAGCTCATTGGTTTTAGAAAAGTGTCTACATCCGGTTGGGTGTGGTGGCTCACACCTGTAATCCTAGCACTTTGGGAGACGAACGTGGGTGGATCACTTGAGGTCAGGAGTTCAAAACCAGCTTGGTCATCATGGTGAAACCCAGGTCTCTACTAAAAATACAAAAAATTAGCTGGGCATTGTGGTGCACACCTGTAATCCCAGCTACTCGGGAGGCTGAGGCAGGAGAATCATTAGAACCCGGGAGGTGGAGGTTGCAGTGAGCTGAGATTGTGCCACTGCACTTCAGCCTGGGTGAAACAGCAAGACTCCATTTCAAAAAAAAAAGAAAGAAAGAAAGAAAAAAAGAAGAAAGAAAGAAGAAAGAAAAGAAGAAAGAAAGAAAGAAAGAAAGAAAGAAAGAAAGAAAGAAAGAAAGAAAGAAAGAGAAATAAAGAAAAGTGTCTACATCCAAAGAACCTCTATACGCAGACAACAGGGAGGGATGAGCTAGCTGCAGAATGTGGTGCTGTTTCCTATCCATGGCACTGCCCTTCTTCTGAGCATAAGAGCCCCAGAGCAAGAAGACAAGCCGGTTCGAGTTCTGATGTAGCCAGGACACAACTGCATCAGTGAGTTGCTCCCAGCCTCTCTCCTTATGAGAACTGGCTTGATGGTCCAGAATAGTGAGACAGCATTGAGTAAAAGAACCCCTTGTTTGGCCCACCCAGATAAATCTCCATGCTGAGGGTGAGCAAAACCATCTATGTCTGCAGACAACAATTTTTAAAAACATTTTCTGAGCTGGGCGGAGGTGGAACAGGTCTTTGCACATGAAAGCAGAGCCTGTAAGCTTGACTGGGTCCATGATATGGATCCTGTCTGGGAATGAGAACCTTCACATCTCTTATGTCACACATATGGGTCTAGGTGAAAACTTGGTGTGGGGGTGAATAAACAATGTAATGTCTGCTTTATTCTGCACAAATACCATTACCTTTATAAAATACTGTTTCCTGAACTGCACTGAGGTACTTCTTCCAACTCTCACCAAAACCCATGGGTAGTTGTGGACTATGAGTCTGTGTTGGGCCATGAGTCTGGGAAGAGCCCTGGTCTTCCTCCTTTAGATGTGAACCAACTGCTCACTGCTCAGGAATGAGGAGGACAGCAGGCTGCCCTCAACCTGCCTGGCCCTGGCTTTCTTGATGGAGTGGGCCTCTGCATCTTAGTTCTCCTAAGCTACAGCTGCCTTTCCAGTCCCCATGTCAGCTGGCTTGGGACTGTGGGAAAGAGACTTCCCAGCCAGACGGGGAGAGAGGAAGCAGTAGAGTGTCTTCTGGCTGTTCATCCCAGGGCTGAGGAGCAAGCAAATACACAGCACAGGGACCCATGAGGCTTCCACTGGCTGTAGCAGTTCAATTTTTTTTAAATTAGCTGCATATTTTTATCTGGGTCTCACATTATTTCACTGTGATTTGGGGGTTGTGATGGTTTATTTTATGTCAACTTGACTGGGCTAAGGGATGCCCACATAGCTGATGAAACATTATTTCTGGGCATCCCTTAATATCTGTGCGGGTGTTTCTGGAAGAGATCTGCATTTGGGTTGGTGGACAGAGTAAAGCAGATGGCCTTCACCAATGCAGGTGTACATCACCCAATTCATCGAGGGCCCAGAGAGAACAAAAAAGCAGAGGAAAGGTGAGTTTGCTCTCTGCTTGAGCTGGGACACCCAACTTCTCCTGCCCTCAGAGGTCAGCACCTCTGGTTCTGGGTCCCACTCAAATGGGAACTGACACTGTCAGCCCCTCCCTACTCCCACCCTTGTTTCTGAAGCTTGCAGACTAGGGCAAACTGCACCAAGAAGTTTCCTGCTTCTCCAGCTTGCCAGTGGAGCAGAGGGCAGGCTGTGGGACTTCCCAGCCTCTGTAATCATATGAGCCAGTTCCTGTACTGGTTCCATTTCTCTGGAAATCCCTAAGACAGGAGTCAAACATTAGCCAGATTTTACTAAGCTGTTGACAAAGTTTTCAATTGGGGTTGGAGAAAACTATTTCTCTACATCACAGGACAAACTGTCCTCATTTCTGTTACTAAACATTTGTATCAATTCCTGCTGTTGTCATCAGCCACTAGCACCAATGTCTGACAGCAGCAGAGATTTCCAGGGGCCTTGGTGCACTCCAATGCTGGCCTAACTTGGGGCACCTTAGGCAAATTGCATAACCTCTCTGAACCTCAGTTTCTCTGCTGTAAGATGGAAATTCTGTCAAGGCCTATTCCACAAATGGGTCATTATGAAGATTTTAAAAAAAAACCTAATTGTCCGAACTTTAATCTTGGCACAGAGTAGGGCTCAACAAAAGCTACTTTCTCTTTTTCTGTGTAGTTGCTTCCAGTGCTCCAGTTGCTTCTGGGTCAGACAATGCAGTAAATGTCTGCACAACTATAGCCATGAACATGAGGTGTTCATGTAAATGTAAGGGCCAGGGGAGAGTCAATTATCAGCATAAGGATGATAGGCAAGTCTCTCTCCATAGAAATTTTTTCTTATAATATTCCAAAGCATTATAATGCTCTGTGTCCTCCATTATCCTAGTTATTAGCTGGAGTAATAGGAATGAGCTGTTGCTGACAACAGTGTTACTCATGAGCACATGACTGTTGGTCGACAGCTCTGTGCAGGGACAGCCTTGTCCAGCTGGAGGAAGTTCACCGTCTAGTGACTTAGGGAAGTAGTAAAAGGAGACAACCAGGTAGTTACCACCCAGACACACACACACACACACACACACACACACACACACACACACTTTCAATAAATAATGTAGCTGTTCCCTGTATATCTACCCTTGATATAATTTTTTCTTTGTTTCTGATGAATAGACATAAACCTGAAAAGGAAGTATCCGAAGTATGTCTTGGCCACTTTTACTATATAGATAGATTTATGGGTGGTTAAAATTTCAGTACAGATATCAGTAGGGTCCCTCTGCTTCTTATAATCTAGCTAAGAGTGGGTTAGGCTATGGAATGTCTGTGACCTTCAAGAGTCCTCTGATTTTTTTTTTTTTTTATTTTTTTTTTTGAGAAGGAGTCTTGCTCTTTCACCCAGGCTGGAGTGCAGTGGCACGATCTCGGCTCACTGCAAGCTCTGCCCCCCGGGGTTCACACCATTCTCCTGCCTCAGCCTCCCGCGTAGCTGGGACTACAGGCGCCCGCCACCTCGCCCGGCTAATTTTTTGTATTTTTAATAGAGACGGGGTTTCACCGTGTTAGCCAGGATGGTCTCGATCTCCTGACCTCGTGATCCACCTGCCTTGGCCTCCCAAAGTGCTGAGATTACAGGCATGAGCCACCGCGCCCGGCCTTGAGTCCTCTGATTTTTAGAATCACTTCTGACTCCAGGCACCCTACTTCTGCTGATTTGCAGAATTTTGGGAACCATCTGAGTCTTTCCAGTTTCTAATTGTCCAAACCAACCTGGAAGCCAGAAGGCAAAGGTACCCATGGATTTAGTTGACACAGCTGAGCCTCCCAGCACAGAAAGCAGGGTGGAGCTGAAGATGCTAGTGCAATACGTGAGCGTGTGTGCGTATGCAATATGCCGAGTGGGTTTGGGTGATAGAGTCCCTTATGTGTCTGTATAGGATTGGGAGTGGAGTGCACTGGTGCATCCCTGACCAGTTGGAGATGGGAGAAGCATCAGGTGTTCCCTTCCAAGGCTCCAATTCCCTTCCTCAGATGGACTCTTGAATTCAGCTAAACGAGACAGCAGAGGAAAACAGCTGGCTAATCCATGACTTTTCTGGCTTCTTGGCTGATTTCAAGTTCCCTGGGCCCTCCCTAGGTGTAAGTGTCACCTCAGTGGAGCAGACCCTGAGTGACACAGCAAGTAAGATGCAGAGGGGATGGGAAGCTGTGATGGGAATCAGGATGTAAAGGGAGCCCATCTCAGGACAGGGACCTTTGCAACAAATCAGGCCAGAGAGGGCGGTCCAGCATGCAGCGTTCACCTGAGAGGAGAAAACATCACCTGGTGGGCAAAGACTGAGAATATGCAGTAGCTGAGGGATTCTCAGGACCCCTCACCTGCTTCCCCATGGGCTTAGGCCATCTCCTCATCTGCTCATGGGGTTCTCTCAGACAGATCTGCCCTCCCACTCATACTTCCTTCATTTCCCAACACGTCTGCTTAACATCTTGCTCCCTCCTCTTAGGCACTTTTGTTTTATCACCTAATTTTTAACTGTCTTCCCCACTTCTAATCTCACCTTCCCTCAAAACACTTCTCATTGCCTCCATGAGGTCTCTCACTCCCAGGGATGTTATTCTGACCGTATAAACCTATAAAACCATATCTGAACACGATAACCTAATTTGAAGGTGTCATCCAACATCCTGCTACACTCAGCTTAATCCCCTAGCACTAGCTGGCTCTGCTCACAGCCCTAGGAAAGAAACTCTTTCCTACCTATATGACACCACACTCATAGGTCACAGCCAATTGTGTCAGGTGCATTTACTGACTCTGGAGAAGACAAGCCATGGGTGGCCAGTGCCCACTCACATCTGTTATTGCCCAACTCTTTGAACAATTGAGGGAGTTTGGAACAGAGTCAAGTCAGCATAGAGAACTAGAGAGATGTCTCTGGCCAGTGAGATCCCCATCACTGTCCTCTGTCCATTCTTCTTTCTTTTTTTTTTTTAGCTTGGTCACCCACCCAGGCTGGAGTGCAGTGGCGCGATCTCAGCTCACTGCAATGTCTGCCTCCTGGGTTCAAGCAATTCTCCTGCCTCAGCTTCCCAAGTAGCTAGGGTTACAGGCACCCACCACCATGCTAGGCTAATTTTTTTATATTTTTAGTAGAGACGGGGTTTCACCATGTTGGCCAGGCTGGTCTCGAACTCCTGACCTCAGGCGATCCACTTGCCTCAGCCTCCCAAAGTGCTGGGATTACAGGTATGAACCACTGTGCCCAGCCTGCCCATCCTTCTTAAGTCCCATTTGTTTTAGTCTGTGGATTTAAACCAGAATGCAAAGCTGGACTGCAGATCACCTAGTTAGGCACCATTTTCTTTGTCTGTTGATCCAGGTAAATGGTTTGGTGAGTTCCACTGATACCCATCAGGAGTTTAAAGACAAAGGGCAAGAGAGTCATGGGGTCCACGCTTTGGCCACATTCTGGCTGGGCCCACCCTACACCAAGAAGTTGTCTTTATAACGCTTTCTTTATAAAACCTTATATAACATATATATTTTATATATATATATATAACTTTATAAGGTTTTCTTTATAAAACCCAGTCATTGAAGATTTTTCTTTTGTATTTTTAAATAATAGTCATTTTCATCTGAATAGCTCATCAGAAAGCCTGTGGGGACAAGGACAGCAGTTAAAGAGTCTGTGTGTATCCACACTGGAGCAGCAGCCTGGAATAGCCAGAGAACTTGGGCTTTGAACTCACACGAAACTAGGTGCAAATCTAAGCTCCAACACTTCCCAGACATGACTTTGGGCAAGATGTTTGAACTCATTTATTTACTCAGCAAATATCTGTTGAGCCCCTACTATGGCCTGACTAGGTGCTAAGCACTGGGGATACAGCAGAAATAAAACAGACATGCTCTGCCTCTACTAAGCTTCAACATAGCAAAGAACTAAGCAGTTACCCTGTCTGTTTTGTTAAGACAATAACTATTGTGAGAGCTATTGTGAAATCAGAATATATATATATACATATACACATACACATACATATACATACTCACATACACACCACAGGCCTCCATCAACATGACCTTGTTCCCTTTTGAGTGAAACAGCTTCTGGGCAGCTTGATGCTTTCTAGATATTGGCCTCCTGGCTATGTCTGCATATTTTCTTCAATATCTAAAAAGTACTTATTGAGTGTCAATAATCTGCCTGGCACTGTTCCAGGCACTTGGGACACATCAGTGAACAAGACAAAGTCCCCAGGCTCGTGGAGGTGCTAGATGGAGCCAAACAATGAATCCCTGACATAACAAAGACATAAATTGTGCACTGTCTCAGTTCCCAAGTCCCCTCAAGCAGACTCTGAGACAAGAGCTGGTGCAGGGATATTACCTGGGAGGTCATTCTAGGATGCACAGGTGAGGAAGAGGGATGGGGAGGCAAGGCAGGGAAGAGAAAGATAATTAAAAACACATTAGTAGCCTGGGCAACATGACCAAACTCCATCGCTACTAAAAACAAAAAAAAATTAGCTGGACACGATGGTACATGCCTGTAGTCCTATCTACTTGGGAGGCTGAGGTGAGAGGATCACCTGAGCTTGGGAGGCAGAGGTTATAGTGAGCCAAGATTGCACCATAGCACTCCAGCCTGGGCGACAGAGCAAAACCCTGTCTCAAATAAACAAACAAACAAAAAGCATTAGTGAGCAGAGGGTTAGGGTTAGAGTTAGCCTGTTTTTAAACATCATAAGCATCAAATTATACAGGATGTATGGATGTCGTACTTTGTCCTACTCTTTCTGCTCAGTCAACATAGTGGGTGTGAGATCCTTCCATGTCCCTGGATTGGTCTGAAGATTGTTCCTTCTCATTGCAGCACAGTAGTCCACCATGTGACTCTACCATAATTCACTTCCCAGCCCAGGGCCTTTGCATTGTTTCTGATTTGGGGCTGTAAACACCGCTCTGAAGGTCTCTCTTAGATGAACACATGCTCATTTCTATTTGGTATTTAGCCAGTGAAGCAGAATAGAATCTGGAGACAGGGAACCTAAGGCTGATTTGTGCTGACTTCCTAGAACTGGATCCAAAGGAAAATCCCACTTTTCTATACCCAAGTAACAAAAGAATAAGAGGCTACTCCCTTTGCACTGCCTTGCAGATGAAAAATGAAAAGTACCTGTAATTGGTCACCTCCCGCAACCAATCAGGCTGGTCATGGGGCCAGGTCTTCATGTTTAACTTTGTAACTTCACTTCACCCTCTGATTGGTCGCCTCCTGTGACCAATCAGACTAGTTGCAGGCCACGTCATTTACATAGGGTGTAACCAAGTAACCAATGGGAAACTCTGGTGGGTATTTAAACTCCAGAAAATTCTGTAACCAACGCTCTTGAACCACTTGCTCGAACCAGCTCCTACTCTGTGGAGTGAATTTTTGTGTACATATATCTGTGCTTTCGTTGCTTCATTCCTTCATTGCTTTCTTTGTGCGTTTTGTCCAATTTTTTGTTCAAAACGCCAAGAATTTGGATGACTTGTAGTCAAGACCCTCCACTGGTAACACCAGGAGTGGAACTGTTGGATTGTAGAGTTTGCATAGATTCAGCTTTGGAAAATAATTAGCAGATGTTTTACAGGCCAATTCTGAAAAAAAGAAAATAGTTACAGGTTTGACTGTTTTATACTCAACATGAAAATAGTTTGTAGACAGTCCCCTATGGGGTTAAAAATAAATATTGGTACAGCTGAAATGACTTACTCTATTAAGAAGAAGAATGTCAGTGAGAAAACTGGCTCTCTTGTTGGCCAATATCCAGGCCTTTGAGGAACCCCTGAGGAAGCGTCTTCCTCATTTGTCACTTTAAAATTAAAACATGCCATAGGGGGACAGCTGGAGGAATGCAAGTGTCTCAAATGCCGTCTTTTATCCCCCCAAAGGTGTCTCTCCGCTCCAATTTCCAAAAATCCACACCTCACCTCCACCATTTTCAGGCTCAGGGAAGATGTTTATTGTTCAGTAGATACCTGTAAGCATCAAGATTTGGGGAGTAGTAGGATATGGAGCAGTTGTAAGGATGCGAATTCTTGATTCAGACACACCAGGTACTAAAGCTTGAATCCTAGCGAGTGATCTTGGATGAATTATTTCCCCTTTTGGGTTCTGGTTTCTTCATCCACAAAATGGACAAAACAACAGTTCTTGTCATTGAGAGAGATTATGGAAAGGACTGTCTGAAATGCATGAAAAGGAATTAGCATAGGGCTAGCACCTAATTCTCAGAAAACATTAACTGCAATCAGCATCATCGCTGTGGTCATTTGTATTTGCCAGCTGTCAGAGTGGGTATGTTCCCAGCTGTGCAGCACTCAAGTGGGCACTGAAGGTTCATTCTTCCCACCTCTTTCTTCAATGCGGCAACTAAGTCATCACTCTCCCCACCCCCAGCTCTCTGCGGTAGCAGAAGAATCCAGGCTACAAGTGCCAGAATCACATCACACTGAGCTTGCTAATCCTTTTTGCCCTCAGATGTGGTTAGCTAGGGAGGGGAAAGGCAAGAGGAGGGAGGCTGGCAAGTTGCAAACCCAGGACAACAAAGCTGAGCTGCCTGAAGCCTGCAGCCGGGAGCAAACGGAAACAAATTAGTTCAATCCCAGAATGTAAACCAGCATTGACAAAGATGCATGGAAAAGCCATGCAAGGAAAGCCTGCTGCAATTTCTCATCTAGTTAGCAGAGGGATCAATGCCACAGGCACAGGCCCCATAGAAGACACTGCGTGCGGCAGCATGTGCAGGCCCTGGGGCCTGGGACCCTCTTTGGGGCTCCCAGAGGCATCAGGTGCCAAGATCAGCTTTGGCGGAAGAGGACTTGCCCTCAGATGTTCTAGTCCATGTATTATAGTGCCTGAGAGTCCCGCATGACAGCTTGATTCAGGGATATAGAATTTTAGGACTTGGAGGATATTTTGTCCAGAGATTTTTATATTCTAGAATTCTATGAATGTGCACTGGGGGCTAGGAGGATGCTGTGAAGATAGGGAAACACTGAATAATAGGTGGGCTCCCAGCTTCAAACAGAGCTGTCATCTGTTTCGATTGGGATGAACCATATGAAATTGCCATTTTTATTGGCCAAAAGCAGCTCATTATTGACAATTTCATTTGGTTACATGAGGTGCAGGCTGGATTTGATCCTGAGCAAGCCACCAGCTCCAGGAGGATGGGACAATGGGGTGCAAATCACTTCTCCATCTCTGGACCTGAAACAGGACCTGGCATATGCCACAGCTGGAATAGCAAAGGAATGAAGCAGGTGTCAATGCCTTCATGGGTTCTTTCTCTATTCATTCATATATTTGTGAACAATCATTCATTGGTATTAGTATGCATCAGATACTAAGTGCTGGGTTACAACAATTAAGCAGTACTTTGTTTAAATATGGTTAAATTACTTTAGCAGCAGACAGACATTGACCTTCCCTGAGGCCATTTATAGTCCAGTGGGTGAGACAGACATTAAACATACAGTGGCCTGAGTGTTTATTACAATTGCAATAAGTGGTACAAAGGAAAGAGGGCACATAATCCTTCAGTGTTTGATGTGGTTTGGATGTTTTTTCCCCACCAGATCTCACGTTCAAATGTAATCCCCAGTGTTGGAGGTGGGTCTCATGCTAAGTGTTTGGGTCATGGGGACAAATCCCTCATGAATTTGGGTGCTGTCCTCAGATAATGAGTGAGTTCTGGCTCTGAGTTCACACAAGATCTAGTTGTTTAAAAGAGTGTGGCACCTCCCCGCTCTGTCTGGCTCCTCCTCTCACCCTGTGATACTCTGGCTCTCCCTTTGCCTTTCACCATGATTGGAAGCTTTCTGAGGCCTCACCAGAAGCAGATGCCAGCACTATGCTTCCTGTACAGATTGCAGAACGGTGAGCCCAAATAAACCACTTTTCTTTATAAATTACCCAGCCTCAGGTGTTCCTTTACAGTAATGCAAGAACAAACTAACATAGTACTCATTAGGTGCAAAGTGCAAGGGTGGCCACTGGGAAGGTTACAGTGGTAAGATGCTGCCCAGCTGCCGAGAGAAGAAAGTGTAGTAGACAGTATTGTGCTCACAAAGATTTGGTATCTCTCCTTTGGAAGAATTGTCCTTACCTCACCTATTGAGCTCAGACACGGCCAGGTGACTTGTTTTAGCCAATGAAATGTGAGCATGAGTGACTTATCATTTCCAGGCAGAAGATTCAAGCCTCAGTGTGCCATGCTCTCTTTTCCTGCTGCCACACACTGCTGCTTCTTTAGCTAGGGTCCTGGAATACAAGCCCTGGGAAGCAGAGTCCTCAGCCCTTCCCAATGGGTGCGAAAACCACCTAATAATTTCAGGTTGTTTGTTTCAGACTGTTTCAGCATAAGCTTGTCTGACTAACAGCAGTCATCCATGCTGTTGCCCTAATCTAACATGAAACCATGTTATAGATTTCCATATTCCTCTCCAGTGCCAAGTACAGTAGCTTCCATGTGGTAAGTACCAGTAAATGATTGTGAATGAACAATTCAGCACAGAATGTGGTAATTGCCCTAAAAGAAGGACAAATCTGGTGTCCTGAGAGTTCAGAGAAGGGAGAGCTCAGCTTTAAGCTCCAGAATGAGAGCATCTTGAGCACAGACCGACCCTAAATGCTGAGTAAATAACAATGAGTATTACAATCACTGTTATCATTCCAGTCCAGCTGTGTTTGGGGAATGGCTTGCAGGTGAGTGAGAGTGGAGCACATCATACTGTCCGTGGTCTTTCTTTATACTCCAGAGGGCATGAACTCTAGTAGCTGTGGCCTTATGTTCTTAGAGCCTCATGATCAGAGAAGAGCATGCATCCTTCTCAGCTCAAATTTTTTAAATCCCAGGGAAGACTTCCTATTGACTCAGTTGAAGTCACATGTCTTTTCTTGAACCAATCAATCATTGTGGTCTCTGGGTAAAATCCAGTTGAATAGCCCAGCCAAAATTCGGTCCATAAAGAACAGTATCTCTTCTAGGAAGAACAGAGTCAGAGTCATCGTGAGTCAGGCAGGCTCCCCATTTTTATAAGTTTAATGCAATCATTTATTGAGTACTTACTGCTGTATGGAAGACTCTGTGCTTGGCACTGTGGAGGAATATAGAAGACATAGAAGCAGAAGTGGTATTGGGAGTTGAGGAGGCAGAGGCAAGGAAAAAGTAAAGCCCAGACTGAGTCCAGCCTCTACTGCACAGACACTCCCTCTGGGCTGCCCTGCCCTGGAATGTCTCTCCACCAGAAAGCTCTGGTCCCCTCCCAGCACAGCCCCCAAACAGCTAAAAATCAAGGCCACTCACTCCTGAGCCTGACAGCCAAGCTGGATGAGAATGAATGGGGCTCTGTGAGGCATCTTGCAGCTCTCTCGACAATGCTGTGCCCCGTACACTCTGTTCTCGTGGTTTCTGTCTCCTCTTCTGTGTTTACAGGGTTGGGCAGCTGCTACAGCCCTTGCCTCTTCCCTGAGTGCCTCAGAGTGACAGAGATGAAGAAGCTACTTGGCTCTGGGAAGTGTGGCCTGGCTCTGATATGGTTTGGCTTTGTGTCCCCACCTAAATCTCATCTGGAATTGTAACCCCCCACGTGTAGAGGGAGGGAGGTGATTGGATC
Source organism: Hylobates moloch (assembly GCF_009828535.3). Classification (NCBI taxonomy): domain Eukaryota; kingdom Metazoa; phylum Chordata; class Mammalia; order Primates; family Hylobatidae; genus Hylobates; species Hylobates moloch. Next base: position 745,677 of record NW_026652326.1, read on the forward strand.
ATGGGGGCAGTTTCCCCCATGCTGTTCTCATGATAGTGAGTGAGTTCTCATGAGATCTGATGGTTTTATAAGTGTATGGAAAGCTCCTCCTTTGCTCACTCTTCTCTCTCTTGCTGCCTTGTGAAGAAGGTGACTGCTTCCCCTTCTGCCATGATTATGAGTTTCCTGAGGCCTCTCCAGCCATGAGGAACTGTAAGTCCATTAAAGCTCCTTTGTTTGTAAATTACCCAGTCTCAGGTATTTCTTTATAGCAGTGTGAGAATGAACTAATACAGTGTGAGAACTAATACAGTCTGAGAATGAACTAATAACAGTGTGAGAACAAACTACAGGCTCTGTCCACAGTCAGCACTGGGCAGTAGGCACTGAAGCGAGAGAGAACTAGGTCTAACAAGAGCCCTGTCACTCACAAGCTGGCTAGCCTGGGATGTTAGAGCAACTGGGAATGTGCTGGGCAGTATATGGCATTAAAATAGGACTGCAGTGACAAAAACAAATCAGGGTTTATTTTTCATACAAACAAGAAGTTCAGCTTTAGTGGCTCAACCACTAAAGGGCCACCAACTCTGAAACTCTTTGGACCTTTTCATTTTGCAAGCTGGCCTCTGTAGTGCTAGGCATTGCATCTGTCAGCAGATGAGCACCGAAGAGGGGTTTAGGGCAGGGCAAAGGCAGTGGGACATGTCTTGTCTGTCTCTTTTTATCAGGAGAGCAAAACCTTTCCCAGAGACTTCCAACAGGCTTAGATCTCATTGGCCAGATCAAAAGAAACAGGGAAAACAGATATTTTGCTTCTTCAGTCTTCATAGTGGAAGACAACAGTGAAAAAAGTATTGGGAACAACCATAGGTCAGCCAGGTGTCCGTGTCTGCTCCAGGAAGTTACCTTCTTAGCCCCATGCACTAGTTTCCCAGAGATTCCAGAACAAAAGACTGCAAACTTTGAGTAGCTTAAAAAACAGAAGTTTTTTGCCTCACAGTTCCAGAGGCAAGAAGTCCAAGACTGGTGTTTACAATGTTGGCTCCTTCTGGGGGCTGAGAGGGAGGATCTGCTCCCAGCCCCTGCTCCAGCTTCCCAGGGCTGGCTGGCCATCTTTGGTGTTCCTTGGCTTGGAGAAGCATCACCCTGATTCCTGCCTTCATCACCACATGGTGTTCTCCCCAGGTTTGTGTCTGCTTCCACATTTCCCCTCTTCATCAGGACTCCAGTCTTATTGGATTACAGCCCACCCTAATGATCCCACTTTAACTTCAGTATCTCTGTAAAGACCTTGCCTCCAGATAAGGTCACATTCTGAGATACTGGGGGCTAGGAAGTCAACATATAAATTTGAGGGGGACATAGTTCAACCCATAACAGTCCCGTTTCTTGATCTATAAAATGAGTATAACAAGAGTTCCTGCCCCACGCTGGTTGTAAGACTTACACAGGGTGATCCACATAAGGAACTCCCGTCAACGCTGGCCCAGAGTGAGGACCCAATACACAGCTGCTGTGCGTGGCTCCCGGGGCTCTGCACCTCTAGGGCTGAGGCCAAGGTCAGGGCCAGTGAAAGGAACATGAGGCCAAGAAGGAGAGAGGCCCATCAGTTCCCAGCCCCTAGAGTTTTCCCATGTCCCCAGTGGGACAGACATGACCTGACAACTGACTAGCTGGCCCTCATGATCCAAGATGGCCCCATCCTCGGCTGCTCAGGGCAGCTGGCCACCTGAGTCAGTGGGACTTTCATCTATAATCCAGGGTGGCCTCACATACTTGGTCCCACAGAGCTCCCATTTCCAGGAAAGCAACCTTTAGCACCTCCAAGGGAAAGGTGGAGGAGTGGGCTCCCCAGCCCTCACTTGGCAATCTCTTCTCTTCTGGGCAGTAATGGAATCCACCTCCTCTCCTGGGGGGCATTTCCCACAAGAGCAGGACAGGCTGCGATCTCAGGTTCCAAGGGGCTGCTCTCTCTTCCCACTTGAGTGTTTTGAGTAAATTACAAAGCTCTTTTCAGTGGTGGGGGCTTTATTGTTCTGCCAGGACATCTCCCTTTGTCAAAAACACAATAATTTGTTATAAGTGGTATTTTTTTAGGTTTACCAAGCGGACAGACTAATTGTATCTTTTAACCTGGGTCAAACTGCTCTTGCTTATTACAAATTGGCTCTGAATCCTAAAAATTGGGGCGGGGGGGAAATGTGAGGAGCATTTCCAAATAATTTAGAGGCAGAATTACCTTCAGACAAACATTATGTCATGTTAGGGAGGAATGCTTACCCAGGCCTCAGCCCAGTTATGCTCTGGTTGGCCCAGAGGGAAGCTGAGGGACAGAGAATGTTCCCTGTTACAGATTCTGGCTACTCATGGAACTCGTGGATGAGGGGAGCCAATTTGGGCATAGAACCAGGCATTACAGCCTGGATAATGATTTCCAGAAGTATCTGGTCCTGATCCTGTAACCTGTAAATATTACCTTATTTGGAAAAAGGGGTATTCATAGATTTTACAGCATTAGGGAGTTTATGCTGGGTTATTTGGGTGAGCCTTAAATGCAATCACAACTGTCCTTATAAGAGAAAGGTGGAGAGAGATTTGACACAGACAGAAGAAGACAGAGCTTAGAGTGATGCAGCCACAAGCCAAGGCTTGCCAGCAGCCACCAGATTCTCCCTAGAGCCTCTGGAGGGACTATGGCCCTGCTGATGCCTTAATTTTGGTCTAGTAAAACTGACTCGAGGCCTCTGGCCTCCAGAACTGTAAGAGAATAAATTTTCATTATTTTAAGAAACTAAGTGTGTAGAAATTTGTTACCACAGCTTTAGGAAACTAACGCACCAGGAGATTCCTGTTGATGGCTCCACTCTACCCAGAGAGGACTTTCCAAGGCTGAAGAGGCCCCCAAGAGACATGGAAAGTATCATAGAAAGATTGGCCATTGGCCGGTGGTGTTCTAGCTCCTGTTTGGCTACTTCCTAGTTGTGTGACCCTCTCTGAACCTCAGTTTCTTCATTAGAAAAGTAAGAATAACCAACCTCCTCACTACCTTGTTGGAGGATTAAATGACAGGACACACATAAACCAGAAGCTGGCATGTCACCACCGATGATCAGTGAAGGTTACTTTTTTGTTTAATTTTTATTGTTATGCCTCTGTTGACTTTCCAGGGGCTATTGTCAGAGTCATCAAGCAGTTTCTTGGGGCACTGTAGACTGTACTCATATCCTCTGCAAACCCCTTAATTTGCCAGGCAGTGCTATTTGTAAACTTCATGGGCTCAGATCATTGAGGGTTAATTTCTCCTGACTCAAAACAGTTTGCAGAAAACATTGATGCCAATGTAAAGCAAACATGCTCAAGCCAAAAAGGTGACATCCATAACAATGAGGCCAAGTGGGATATTTATTTCATCCAATTCACCAAAAAGAACACTATTTTTGACAAAGGCAATCAAAGAACTAGCTATATCCATGCACCTTTGATAATTGTCCTTGGGTTGAGGCAAGGCTGGCCTTAACCATATTCATGATGTGTTTCCAGGGGTACTCCTGGACTACCCACCTTTGAAATACCTTCACTATCAGAACTATAAGTTCCACTGTTGGAGATTTATTCCTTTGGTGAGCTCAAGCATGGACCAATTTAGAGTCAAATATCACTAAGAAGCCAATTCCAGTTATTAATAACTTAATAAATTGAAGTTTACAATTTAAAACCTTCCAGTGTCTTCCTGATGTTTCAGAAAAAAACTACCTAATTTTCATGGTCTCCAAGGCCTCCACAATCTGATCTTCTCCTCCTTGCCCTTGTATGTTTCTTCTAGTTGTTCAAATGTTCTATGATCTCCCTCTCTCCTGCCTCAGGCCTTTGCACAAGCTGCTCTATCTGGAGAAGATATTTAAAACATACTGACCTCCTGGGGCTGGGAACTATACAGGGAAGGAGAAGAGTGAACACGAGTATAATGGGACATGGTCCTCAACATGGTCCTCACACTCAAGATGCTTGCCTTCAAGTAGGAGTCACGGCTGAAAAGAACCTGAGAACAGGTAGAGCAAGCAGCCCAGATGCAAGACAGCTAAATGCTACAGGTCTTAGGACCATTTCCTCTCACTTACAGTGGCCCAGCCACGTGGGCCTTCCATCTGCCACCCCAGTGAGTTTGTGGTTCCCCAGTTAGGGCCTTGGCTCATCCCTTCACTCTGCCTGGAAGCTTTCTCCCTCATCCCTCCCATGGCTGCTCCCTTCTCACCCTCTCCATCTCAACCACTCCCCATAGAGACTTTCGCTACCATCCCCTTCAAAGTGTGTCCATGCTGTTTTTCTCACTCAGTGTCCCTTCCTTGGTACTTCCTGACATTTAGCACAATTTGAGATTGTATTTTTCTTTGTAGATGGTCTGATTAATGTCTGTCTCCCCTCTTATATCATGAGCTCTGAGAGGCTAGAAAAGGATCTGTTTGTCCAGTACTTGATGAAGCCTGGCAGAGTAGGCACCCAGTGGAAACTCATCGAATTAGCTGGTGTGTGTGCATGGTTGTGTGTGCCCATGTGTGCATGTCTGTGTGTTATGGCTAAAGACAAAGATGAGTTAATGTACAACATAGATTTAAAAAGTATCAAATTAATTAATTGTGCTCTTATATACTTTAATTCTGAAAGTTAATTATTTGTCTGCTGAAGGCCTGCTGCCTTGGACAGAGATGCTAGCACAGGGGAAGATATAGTAAATGGTGGCATCCCAGTTTGCAATGAAAAGCATAGAAATCAAGCACATTTATGAAATACAGACATCACTTAGCACAGGTCTGGAACCAGGCATAACTCCTTCAGGTGACAATTGGTCTTGTGCACAGACCAGAATGGAGTTATGGAAATACAAGCCTGTAGCCTGTAATCCCCACGCTCTGGGGGGCTGAGGTAGGCTGATGACTTGAGGTCAGGAGTTCAAGACCAGTCTGGCCAACATGGTGAAACACTATCTCTGCTAAAACTACAAAAATTAGCCAGGTGTAGTGACATATTCCTGCATTCCCAACTACTTGGGAGGCTGAGGCAGGAGAATTGCTTGAATCTGGGAGGTCAAGGCTGCAGTGACCTGAGATCGCACCAGTTCATTCCAGCCTGGGTGACAGAGCAACACTGTCTCAAAAACAAAACGAAAACAAGCCAGTAATTTCTAGGCAGATTTTTCTCCTGTGAGCTCTTTGCCAGCAGCCATTTACCTGGCAAACTCTAGATCTAAAATTCTCCTTCTTGGTAATTCATGATTACACAACTCTGACATTGGCTGGCTAACATTGACTCTGAACCCTCCAAAAGGAAAGTTTTCTAAGCAAATGAACAAAAATCATGAAATATCAAGGAAGCAGGTCAAATTATTTAGGAAATAGAGGTAGCCTATACCAACATAGAGGAATCTATTTACATACAAACAATATATTAATTATAAAGCATTCTTTGCTATTCCTTAAAGCAGGGGACTCCGAAGGATGTTCCCTCTATATAATGCAGTGGCCTTATTAGAGTTTCTGTCTGTGTTGAAAGGCAACACAACTGCCTCTCCAGTACATTAGAGTGAAAGAAAGGGAGGAGAGAAAGGGAAGGAAAGGAGGAAAGGAGGAAGAAGACATGGAGGAAGGAAGGAAGAAAGGGGGGGAGGAAGAGGGAAGGAGGGAAGGGAGGGAACAGGGAGGAGAGGAGAGGGGAGGTGAGGGGAGAAGGAAGAGAAGGAGGGAGGGAAGGAGGAAAGGAAGAAGGGAAGGAAGAGAGGGAGGGAAGAAGGAGGAAGGAAGGAAGGCAAAAAGAGAGGGAGGGAGGTAAAGAAAGAAGGGGAGAAGGAGGGATGGAAGGAAAAAAGAAAGAAGGGAGAGAGGGAAGAAGGGGAGGACTTGCAGCTGCCATTTGCCCAGTGCTTAGTGTGCCAGGCATTTGTGCTAAATGTTAGACATACTTCATCTTTTCATCTGCCAGCCACCCTCTGAGATACGTATTTATTATTATTACCATTTTACAGATTAACTGAGCTGAGGTTTGGAGCAGTAAAGCTACCTACTCAAAGTGGCAAGACCATATGTGCAGGGTATAAAATCCAAGTCATAGCTGAATGGAATAGCACATTCCTCCTCCATCACAATCAGACCACCTCACTTTCAGATCTTATCGCTCTGAATTTCCTTCAGGCAGAGGATCCTTCCATGGAATAATGCAAGTGCAGAAGGCTTAATCCTTCTCTCTGTGTGCGTGTGTGCATGTGCCCATGCGTGCGATATGAAATCACTTTAAAATGTCATGTAAACCATAATGAGGTACCTCATTTCCAAAGAGATCAGTTGGCAAACATTTTAAAAGTTTGACAAGTCAATCCTGGTGAGGTAGTGGAGCAGTAAGAACTTTCTTACCCCTCTGGTGCAGGTATAAACTGCTAAAATCATTCAAGAATGCAATTTGCTGATGTCTAGAAAAGCTGAAGCCATGTGACTCCCATGACCCAGCATTTCCTCGTCCATCTGTACAGACAGGAATTTTCGCACATTTACATAAGGAGTCACATGGAAGAATGTTCATTGCTATAGTGCATGAAATCTAACAAAATTAAACTTAATAGATTTGGAAAGATACCACGTATCGGTTAACAGGAAAATGGACAAATAAAGGGAGATTATGATGCTGTGACAGTTTGGCTGGAAGTTGAACCAAACTGGAACCCCAGAACTCCTGGCAACAACATGGAGAACTATCAAATCAATACTGAAAAAAAGGAAATAGCTGCCAGAGACAACCAACAGTATGACCACATTGATTCTCTAAAAGTGTAAAAGCACGTGGACACATACAAATGAAACAAAATTTAAAATCATATATGAGAAAATTTAGGACAGCAGCTACCACTGATGGAGAGAAGGAAGGGAATTGTACGGTGAAAAGACTTCAACTGTGTTTGCAATGTTTTCATTCTTAAGCTGAGCGATGGGTATGTTAATGTTTATGAAATATTCTCTATAAGTTTTTTTGTATGCCTGAAATACTTCAACGTAATGCAATTTTAAAAGAGGAGGAGGAAGGCTAAGTATTTTGCTTTCTATAAGAAATGCTACTGGGGGATAGCAGGGCTGAGAAGTGGCCAGACTGTTGGTGAACCTAGATAAAGCTTCTAATTTCTCCTGGCCTGGTTGGAGGTGCCCTACCCTTGGCGGGTGGTCCAGCCCATGATACAACTGCACACAGCAATGCCTGTAAGCAGCAAGCATGGTAAACCTCCCGGGATGCCACCTCCAGCCTGCTGCAATGCAGAGCATGTTCTCTGGGAAGCCGTGTTTTCTCCAGGTGAAGGATGGGATCACTCCATCTCTGTCACCTGCACACAGAAGGAAGTGCTATAGAGAGACAGATTAGATCATCTATTATCAAGTAGGCATAAGACCGACTGAGGAGGCATCTGCCGCTCGCCAGATGTTCTATTCATTATCAGAGTCATGAGGAAGGTGGGCCTTGATTCTTCCTCTCTGTCCCCCGAGTCCAGACTCTCTAGGGAAGAATCAGACGGGAGACTGGATCATGGACCAGCTCCCTCATCATGGACCAGCGCCCTGGCCTGATGATGTGGTGGGGTGGGGCGGGGGGTGCACCACAGGCAGCACAGAGTACATTACTCCTAGGCTGTGGAAATACTCAAGAAGAGAGTATAATATTTTGGAAGGTTCTTGTGTTCAGGCCAGTGGCAAAGCATGATGAATATCTCCCCTGGGACACTTAAACAAAAGCCCAGCTAATACTACCGTCGTTGTCATCATCATCATCATCATCGTCATCGTCGTCAAATGCTTACTCTGAGCCAGAAACTCTGCTAAGAATTTCACCTGCATTTTCTTATGGACTTATGGCAAGGTCTTTACAAGGAAAGAACTATCCACGTCCCCAGCAGAGGAAATGAGCAGGGAGAGGTAAGTAACCAACTGAGCTCCACTAAAGTGAACTGCCACAAACATGCCATCTCTCCTCTACCTCACCATTGACCTGTCAATGACCTCACCCAGGCATCCGCTCCACAGGTGCGGAGGTGGGCAGGGTCCCTTTGCTTTCTTATATCCCCGAAGCACTCTGGGCAGAAATGGCACACCCAGCACCTAGCATCCAGCACCCAGCACCCAGTACAGCCTTCTCTAACCAGCCAAGGCCCAGAGGTCTGGGCTTTAAGAGCATTAAAATTTCTAAAACAGGCACCTAGGAGTGTTACATGACTTTCCTCAGAACCCAAAAGGCTCTTCATGACTTTACGAATCTTCAGAGATGAGGATGAGCATGGCTGTTAGGTCTCCCACCAGGCGGCTAGCAAGACCTAACCCCAAGCCCCATCCCTGTTCATCTAGGGGATCCCCTCATCGCCCATCCACCCTTAATTGCTGGCTGTTGGAAACAAGCAACACAGCGTGACTAACTCCACCAGCACCACCACCATATCACCACTACCACCCAAAGCCTACTACCTTCCAAATCTAGGGGCACATCACCATCTGATCTGGAAACCTCTTCCTATACCTCTGATGTTCTGTTTCAATGAGTCTGAGCCCAGATGCAGACACTCTATAAAATACCCCGAGATGATTCTGATGGTCTTACAGATTTAGTATACATGGCCTTAAGCTATAGAAAGTTCTAATGGTGGAATTACAGAATTCCGTCTGGAGGTGATGGAGATGTCAGCTTTTCTGGCAGAGAACAGAATTATGCCCCCCAAAACTTAACTCCCCACCCCAGCCCCTGCCTCTGGAAACATTGGTTAGCAACTAGGTCACACAGGGAGAAATTACCCTTTAGAGTAAGGATCTACATCAGCTCCACTCTACCCTGGCCCCCAGACACCCTCCCTTCCTTTTCCTAAAATCATCCCATCTGCAGCCAGGCTCATTTTCAAAGTCATGTTCACTTGTCTTGACCACAAGATGCCCAGGCAGATTGCATGTTCTAGGTCCAAGGGAGGTGTGTTAGTCAGCTCAGGCTACCATAACAAATACCACAGATCAGGTGGCTTAAACCACAGAATTTCTTCCTCACAGTTCTGGAGGCTGGAAGTCCAAGATCAAGGTGTCGGGTCAAGAGTTCAAGACCAGTCTGGCCAACATAGGGAAACCCCATCTCTACTAAAAATACAAAAATTTGCTGGGCTTGGTGGCAAGCGCTTATAATCCTAGCTACTTGGGAGGCTGAGGCAGGAGAATCGCTTGAACCCAGGAGAGGTTGCAATGAGCCAAGATCAAGCCACTGCACTCCAGCCTGGGCGACAGAGTGAGACTCCGTTTCAAAAAAAAAAAAAAAAAAAGAGGTGTTGGCAAAGCCGGTTTCTTCTGCGGCCTCTCTCCTTGGTTTATAGCTGGCCATCTGCTCCCTGTGTCCCCACAGGGACTTTCCTCTGTGTGTGTCTGTGTCCTAATCTCCTCTTCTAAGGACACCAGTGAGATTGGATTAGAGCCCACCCTTCTGTTTTCTCAGTTACTTCTTTAAAGGCCCTATCTACAAATACAGTCACATTCTACAGGACTCGGGGTTAGGGCTTCAAAATGTACACTGAGGGAAAATGTGCACTGAGGGGCACAATTCAGCCCGTAACAGGAAGGAAAACAGCTTGCAGAGAAATGCAGGGAGTTTGCATGCCATTGTCCCAGCCACTGGGATTGTCCACCTGGATTTACATCTCCTCTCATTCCTCTCTGTTCCCCCCGAACTCTAAATCTTGACATACTCTAATCTTTTATATTAACCCATGATATTATATTTTCTCCTTTTTTTTTTTTTGAGATGGAGTCTCACTCTGTCGCCCAGGCTGGAGTGCAGTGGTGCAATCTTGGCTCACTGCAGCCTCCACCCCCTGAGTTCAAGTGATTCTTCTGCCCAAGCCTCCCGAGTAGCTGGGATTATAGGTGCCTGCCACAGTGCCTGGCTAATTTTTGTATTTTTAGTAGAGACGGGGTTTCACCATCTTGGCCAGGCTGGTCTTGAACTCCTCACCTCGTGATCCACCCACCTTGGCCTCCCAAAGTGCTGGGATTACAGGCGTGAGCCACCACTCCCAGCCTCTTTTTTTTTTTTCTTTTGAGACGGAGTTTAGCTCTTGTTGCTCAGGCTGGAGGGCAATGGCGTGATCTCGGCTCACCGCAACCTCTGCCTCCCTGGTTCAAGTGATTCTCCTGCCTTAGCCTCCCAAGTAGCTGGTATTACAGGCATGCGCCACCATGCCTGGCTAATTTTGTATTTTTAGTAGAGAAAGAATTTCTCCATGTTGATCAGGCTGGTCTCGAACTCCCGACCTCAGGTGAACCACCTACCTCGGCCTCCCGAAGTGTTAGGATTACAGGCCTGAGCCACTGCACCTGGCCTATATTTTCTCTTTACAGCAGGAATTACAGAAAATTTAAAGCATCACTGCAAGTGCAGGAGATGAGCCCTGGAAAATATTGTCATCACGCCCAACATTGGCATGCATTCTCTTCTCCCTAGTTGGGCTCCTCTGTGCTCATTAATTACTTTAGTGAATAGCAGCCATCAGTCACTGGTGGACTCTTCTCTAAAACTCTATTTGATTTTCTTGAATTATCGCCTGAGACAGGGTAAACAGGAGATGCATGAAATATTCTGGAATCCCAAATTGATAGAGAGGTGTCATGCCAGGCACTGGCACCCATCAAACTGAATGACTTGGAATTTACACAGACAGGATGGAGGCTGGAGAGGACAAGAAGAGGTAAGGACAGGGTGGAGCTGAGGGAGTCCTCGGGTTTGTAAGCCCACCCAGTTCATCACAACTGGAAAGACAACAGCAGCCTGGACCTCAGCCTCACTGAACCCCAGATCTCCAGATCAGCCCTGGGGAGAGGATGTTTGCAGGTGGTGTCCATTACCTCAGATAGAGAAAAAAGCCAAGAAGGCCTTTCTGACTGATAGTGTTTGCCTTCAGCAAACAGTCTCTAAACATCAACAACATGGCATCAGGAGGTGGTTTTGGTAAATTGTTTGCTTGACAGAAGGAGTCATTATTTTATTTTATTTTTCAGCTTTTATTTTGGCTTCAGGGGGTACATGCGCAGATTTGTTACATAGGTATATTGCATGACACTGAGGTTTGGGGGATGAGTGATTCTGCAACCCACGTAGTGAACATAGTGTACCCAGTGAGTAGTTTTTCAGCACACACCCACCTCTCCCTTTTCTAGTAGGCCCTGATGTCTGTTGTTGCCATCTTTATGTCCATGCATACTCAATGTCTAGCTCTCACTTATAAGTGAGAACATTCACTATTTGGTTTTCTGTTCCTGCATTAATTTGCTTAGGATAATGGCCTCCAGCTGCATCCGTGTTGCTGCAAAGAACATGATTTTGTTCATTTTTATGGCTAAATAGTATTCCATGGTGTATATATATCGCATTTTCTTTATCCAATCCATTATTGACGGGTACTTACATTGATTCCATGTCTTTGCTATTGAAGAGTCATTATTTTAAAAAGCATTTGCCAAATTCTTGTGGACATTGCCCAAAGTATATTTTTCCCAGCACTCCTCCTGTCTTGGGCCAAAGCCTTTTCTTGACCAGAAGGCAGATAATGACTAGAGGTAGATCTTGACATTGAGATTCAGAAATGGTCCCATTTGCTCAACAGAATCTGTTATTTGGGAAAAGGTTACTCCAGGTGAGGGAGTTTTGAGGATGCCTGGGCTTACTCCAGGTGCCAACCTGCAGCCAGCCCTGTCCCCAGAGCTCTGTCTCCAGACTCCGCCTATTCCCCCCATACCTGTTCTGCTCCTCCAGGCCCTTGCACCCTGCCCGGCACAGATGTGTTCCCCTACTCCCCACTGTCAATGCCCTCTTGCCTTAGGAGTGTGTCTAAAATGTTAACACTATATGGATCAAAGAAATGTACACTGTGGCTTCCGGAAGCCAGATATGTATAAGCTCTTCAGAAGCAATTTGGAAGTGGCTGAACTGAGACTGGCCTGCCCGGCACTTGCAGGAGCGGGAGGTCTCATTAGGCTGGACTTTCTCTCCCTTCCAGAAGCCTGCTGTTCAGAGACCAGCAGTCGATCACTTGGGGGCAGGGAAAGAGGGGAATGAAATCTGCAGCTTTAGGAAAATGGAACTGAAAACATTTAACTTTGAATCATAAACAGAAGCAATAAATTAGAGAGAGGTCAGGGAACAGGAAATCAAGAGAGGAGAGGCCCGTTCCCAGGAAATAAGGAGATTTGGTTGGGCAATGACATTCAGCAGCCTTTCGTGGAGATACTGACCACTGGGGCTGGGCTGGCTGTTGCACCACTGTTAGAGGAGTCTGGCCCAGAGGGGATATTCTGAGGCTGCCCTTCACTGAATTCTCTAATTGTCCCCAGAAGCACAGTCCTAGGCATAGATATTTTACATCAGAGAAAGGGACAAAGATCTCAGTTGGAAGTGGGCATCCTCTTGCAACCCAAAAAGAAATGCATGGTGCAGGTTCTAGTGGGACTTTTCAAAGACAGGGTATACTTCTAGCATTTCTCCAGATGCTAACAGGATTTACACCTTTGGGCAATTGCATAAACTCCCTGGAAATACATGTCTATAGCTGTTCTGAGGGCCCTGAGTCAAGTGTTTTGTAGGGGCTAGAAAGGCAGAGATGAATGAAACATGGCTCTAGAGCCACCCAGTGTAATGGGAGAGACAGACACATTGACCACAAAGCATAATATTAAGCAAGGCCGTTGGTGATGAATTGGTCTACATCAGTATGACATAAAAATAAGTCGGATAGAGCAGGCACCATAGCTCATGCTTGTAGTCCCAGAACTTTAGGAGGCCAAGGCAGGCAGATCGTTTGAACCCAGAAGTTTGAGATCAGCCTGGGCAACATGGCAAAACCCTGTCTCTACAAAAACACAAATTTGCCAGGCGTGGTACATGTCTGTAGTCCCAGCTACTCAGAAGCTGAGGTGGGAGGATCACTTGAGCCCAGGAGGCAGAGGTTGCAGAGAGCCAAGATCCCAACCTGCACTGCATCTGGGAGACAGAGTGAGACTCTGCTTCATAAAAAAGAAAAAAGGAAGGAAGGAAGGAAGGAAGGAAGGAAGGAAGGAAGGAAGGAAG